>NW_028258766.1:0-38986 GCF_982586985.1 Callionymus lyra
GTTTTGAAGAGGTAAAAAAAAAAAAAAAAAAAAGTTGGAGTTTTGAAGAGGTAAAAAAAAAAAAAAAAAAATTGGAGTTTTGAAGAGGTAAAACAAGGAACAAAAAATCAATGTTGGAGTTTTGAAGAGGTAAAAAAAAAAAAAAAAAAATTGTGGAGTTTTGAAGAGGTAAAAAAAAAAAAAATTGGAGTTTTGAAGAGGTAAAAAAAAAAAAAAAAAATTGTGGAGTTTTGAAGAGGTAAAAAAAGGAACAAAAAATCAATGTTGGAGTTTTGAAGAGGTAAATAAAAATAAAAAGTTGGAGTTTTGAAGAGGTGAAAAAAAAAAAAAAATTGTGGAGTTTTGAAGAGGTAAAAAAAAAATGAAAAATTTAGGAGTTTTGAAGAGGTAAAAAAAAAGAAAAAAAAAGTTGGTGTTTTGAAGAGGTAAAAAAAAAAAAAAATTGTGGAGTTTTGAAGAGGTAAAAAAAGGAACAAAAAATCAATGTTGGAGTTTTGAAGAGGTAAAAAAAAAAAAAATGGAGTTTTGAAGAGGTAAAAAAAAAAAAAATGGAGTTTTGAAGAGGTAAAAAAAAAAAAAAAAAAGTTGGAGTTTTGAAGAGGTAAAAAAAAAAAAAAAAAAATTGGAGTTTTGAAGAGGTAAAACAAGGAACAAAAAATCAATGTTGGAGTTTTGAAGAGGTAAAAAAAAAAAAAAAAAAAATTGTGGAGTTTTGAAGAGGTAAAAAAAAAAAAATTGGAGTTTTGAAGAGGTAAAAAAAAAAAAAAAAAATTGTGGAGTTTTGAAGAGGTAAAAAAAGGAACAAAAAATCAATGTTGGAGTTTTGAAGAGGTAAAAAAAAAAAAAAAGTTGGAGTTTTGAAGAGGTAAAAAAAAAAAAAATTGGAGTTTTGAAGAGGTAAAAAAAAAAAATTGAGTTTTAAAGAGGTAAAAAAAAAAAAAATGTTGGAGTTTTGAAGAGGTAAAAAAAAAAAAAAAAAATTGTGGAGTTTTGAAGAGGTAAAAAAAAAAAGAAAAACTTAGGAGTTTTGAAGAGGTAAAAAAAAAAAAAAAAAAGTTGGAGTTTTGAAGAGGTAAAAAAAAAAAAAAAAAATTGGAGTTTTGAAGAGGTAAAAAAAGGAACAAAAAATCAATGTTGGAGTTTTGAAGAGGTAAAAAAATAAAAATGGAGTTTTGAAGAGGTAAAAAAAAAAAAAAAAAAATTGTGGAGCTTTGAAGAGGTAAAAAAAAAAAATTGGAGTTTTGAAGAGGTAAAAAAAAAAAAAAAAAATTGTGGAGTTTTGAAGAGGTAAAAAAAAAGAAAAAAAAGTTGGTGTTTTGAAGAGGTAAAAAAAAAAAAAAAAAAATTGGAGTTTTGAAGAGGTAAAAAAAAAAAAAAAATTGTGGAGTTTTGAAGAGGTAAAAAAAGGAACAAAAATCAATGTTGGAGTTTTGAAGAGGTAAAAAAAAATAAAAAATTGTGGAGTTTTGAAGAGGTAAAAAAAAAAGAAAAACTTAGGAGTTTTGAAGAGGTAAAAAAAAAAAAAAAAAAGTTGGAGTTTTGAAGAGGTAAAAAAAAAAAAAAAAATTGGAGTTTTGAAGAGGTAAAAAAAGGAACAAAAAATCAATGTTGGAGTTTTGAAGAGGTAAAAAAAAAAAAATGGAGTTTTGAAGAGGTAAAAAAAAATAAAAAAAAATTGTGGAGTTTTGAAGAGGTAAAAAAAAAAAAAAAAAAAATGTTGGAGTTTTGAAGAGGTAAAAAAAAAAAAAAAATTGAGTTTTGAAGAGGTAAAAAAAGGAACAAAAAATCAATGTTGGAGTTTTGAAGAGGTAAAAAAAAAAAAAAAAAGTTGGAGTTTTGAAGAGGTAAAAAAAAAAAATTGGAGTTTTGAAGAGGTAAAAAAAAAAATTGAGTTTTGAAGAGGTAAAAAAAGGAACAAAAAATCAATGTTGGAGTTTTGAAGAGGTAAAAAAAAAAAAAATGTTGGAGTTTTGAAGAGGTAAAAAAAAAAAAAGTTGGAGTTTTGAAGAGGTAAAAAAAAAAAAAAATGTTGGAGTTTTGAAGAGGTGAAAAAAAAAAAAAATTGTGGAGTTTTGAAGAGGTAAAAAAAAAAGAAAAATTTAGGAGTTTTGAAGAGGTAAAAAAAAAGAAAAAAAAGTTGGTGTTTTGAAGAGGTAAAAAAAAAAAAAAAAAAATTGGAGTTTTGAAGAGGTAAAAAAAGGAACAAAAAATCAATGTTGGAGTTTTGAAGAGGTAAAAAAAAAAAAATGGAGTTTTGAAGAGGTAAAAAAAAAATTAAAAAAATTGTGGAGTTTTGAAGAGGTAAAAAAAAAAAAAAAAAATGTTGGAGTTTTGAAGAGGTAAAAAAAAAAAAAAAATTGAGTTTTGAAGAGGTAAAAAAGGAACAAAAAATCAATGTTGGAGTTTTGAAGAGGTAAAAAAAAAAAAAAAAAAGTTGGAGTTTTGAAGAGGTAAAAAAAAAAAATTGGAGTTTTGAAGAGGTAAAAAAAAAAATTTGAGTTTTGAAGAGGTAAAAAAAGGAACAAAAAATCAATGTTGGAGTTTTGAAGAGGTAAAAAAAAAAAAAATGTTGGAGTTTTGAAGAGGTAAAAAAAAAAAATGTTGGAGTTTTGAAGAGGTAAAAAAAAAAAAAAAAATGTTGGAGTTTTGAAGAGGTGAAAAAAAAAAAAAATTGTGGAGTTTTGAAGAGGTAAAAAAAAAATGAAAAATTTAGGAGTTTTGAAGAGGTAAAAAAAAAGAAAAAAAAGTTGTTGTTTTGAAGAGGTAAAAAAAAAAAAATTGTGGAGTTTTGAAGAGGTAAAAAAGGAACAAAAAATCAATGTTGGAGTTTTGAAGAGGTAAAAAAAAAAAAAATGGAGTTTTGAAGAGGTAAAAAAAAAAAAAAAAAAGTTGGAGTTTTGAAGAGGTAAAAAAAAAATAAAAAAAATTGAGTTTTGAAGAGGTAAAAAAAAAAAAAAAATTGTGGAGTTTTGAAGAGGTAAAAAAAAAAAAAAAAAGTTGGAGTTTTGAAGAGGTAAAAAAAAAAAAAAAAAAATTGGAGTTTTGAAGAGGTAAAACAAGGAACAAAAAATCAATGTTGGAGTTTTGAAGAGGTAAAAAAAAAAAAAAAAAAATTGTGGAGTTTTGAAGAGGTAAAAAAAAAAAAAATTGGAGTTTTGAAGAGGTAAAAAAAGGAACAAAAAATCAATGTTGGAGTTTTGAAGAGGTAAAAAAAAAAAATGGAGTTTTGAAGAGGTAAAAAAAAAATAAAAAAAAATTGTGGAGTTTTGAAGAGGTAAAAAAAAAAAAAATTGGAGTTTTGAAGAGGTAAAAAAAAAAAAAAATGGAGTTTTGAAGAGGTAAAAAAAAAAAAAAATGTTGGAGTTTTGAAGAGGTAAAAAAAAAAAAAAAAAAAAAAAATTGTGGAGTTTTGAAGAGGTAAAAAAAAAAAGAAAAACTTAGGAGTTTTGAAGAGGTAAAAAAAAAGAAAAAAAAAAGTTGGAGTTTTGAAGAGGTAAAAAAAGGAACAAAAAATCAATGTTGGAGTTTTGAAGAGGTAAAAAAAAAAAAAAAAAAAAGTTGGAGTTTTGAAGAGGTAAAAAAAAAAAAAAAAAATTGGAGTTTTGAAGAGGTAAAACAAGGAACAAAAAATCAATGTTGGAGTTTTGAAGAGGTAAAAAAAAAAAAAAAAAAAATTGTGGAGTTTTGAAGAGGTAAAAAAAAAAAAAATTGGAGTTTTGAAGAGGTAAAAAAAAAAAAAAAAATTGTGGAGTTTTGAAGAGGTAAAAAAAGGAACAAAAAATCAATGTTGGAGTTTTGAAGAGGTAAAAAAAAATAAAAAGTTGGAGTTTTGAAGAGGTAAAAAAAAAAAAAATTGGAGTTTTGAAGAGGTAAAAAAAAAAAATTGAGTTTTAAAGAGGTAAAAAAAAAAAAAATGTTGGAGTTTTGAAGAGGTAAAAAAAAAAAAAAAAAAATTGTGGAGTTTTGAAGAGGTAAAAAAAAAAGAAAAACTTAGGAGTTTTGAAGAGGTAAAAAAAAAAAAAAAAAAGTTGGAGTTTTGAAGAGGTAAAAAAAAAAAAAAAAAAATTGGAGTTTTGAAGAGGTAAAAAAAGGAACAAAAAATCAATGTTGGAGTTTTGAAGAGGTAAAAAAAAAAAATGGAGTTTTGAAGAGGTAAAAAAAAAAATAAAAAAAAAATTGTGGAGTTTTGAAGAGGTAAAAAAAAAAAAAATTGGAGTTTTGAAGAGGTAAAAAAAAAAAAAAATGGAGTTTTGAAGAGGTAAAAAAAAAAAAAAATGTTGGAGTTTTGAAGAGGTAAAAAAAAAAAGAAAAACTTAGGAGTTTTGAAGAGGTAAAAAAAAAGAAAAAAAAAAGTTGGAGTTTTGAAGAGGTAAAAAAAGGAACAAAAAATCAATGTTGGAGTTTTGAAGAGGTAAAAAAAAAAAAAATTGGAGTTTTGAAGAGGTAAAAAAAAAAAAAAAAAAAATTGTGGAGTTTTGAAGAGGTAAAAAAAAAAAAATTGGAGTTTTGAAGAGGTAAAAAAAAATAAAAAAAAAATTGTGGAGTTTTGAAGAGGTAAAAAAAAAAAAATTGGAGTTTTGAAGAGGTAAAAAAAAAAAAAAAAAAATTGTGGAGTTTTGAAGAGGTAAAAAAAGGAACAAAAAATCAATGTTGGAGTTTTGAAGAGGTAAAAAAAAAAAAATGTTGGAGTTTTGAAGAGGTAAAAAAAAAAAAAAAAAAAAATTGTGGAGTTTTGAAGAGGTAAAAAAAAAAAAAAATTTGGAGTTTTGAAGAGGTAAAACAAAAAAAAAATGGAGTTTTGAAGAGGTAAAAAAAAAAAAAAAAATCAATGTTGGAGTTTTGAAGAGGTAAAAAAAGGAACAAAAAATCAACGTTGGAGTTTTGAAGAGGTAAAAAAAAAAAAAAAATGGAGTTTTGAAGAGGTAAAAAAAAAAAAATTGGAGTTTTGAAGGGGTAAAAAAAAATAAAAAAAAATATTGTGGAGTTTTGAAGAGGTAAAAAAAGGAACAAAAAATCAATGTTGGAGTTTTGAAGAGGTAAAAAAAAAAAAAAAAAAAATTGTGGAGTTTTGAAGAGGTAAAAAAAGGAACAAAAAATCAATGTTGGAGTTTTGAAGAGGTAAAAAAAAAAAAAAAAAAAAATTGTGGAGTTTTGAAGAGGTAAAAAAAGGAACAAAAAATCAATGTTGGAGTTTTGAAGAGGTAAAAAAAAAAAAAAAATGGAGTTTTGAAGAGGTAAAAAAAAAAAAAAATGGAGTTTTGAAGGGGTAAAAAAAAAAAAAAAAAAAATTGTGGAGTTTTGAAGAGGTAAAAAAAAAAATTGGAGTTTTGAAGAGGTAAAAAAAATAAAAAAAAAATTGTGGAGTTTTGAAGAGGTAAAAAAAAAAAAATTGGAGTTTTGAAGAGGTAAAAAAAAAATAAAAAAAAAATTGTGGAGTTTTGAAGAGGTAAAAAAAAAAAAAATGTTGGAGTTTTGAAGAGGTAAAAAAAAAAAAAAAAAAAAATTGTGGAGTTTTGAAGAGGTAAAAAAAAAAAAAATTTTGGAGTTTTGAAGAGGTAAAACAAAAAAAAAATGGAGTTTTGAAGAGGTAAAAAAAAAAAAAAAAGTCAATGTTGGAGTTTTGAAGAGGTAAAAAAAAAAAAAATTGGAGTTTTGAAGAGGTAAAAAAAAAAAAAAAAATTGTGGAGTTTTGAAGAGGTAAAAAAAAAAAATTGGAGTTTTGAAGAGGTAAAAAAAAAAAAAAAAAAAAATTGTGGAGTTTTGAAGAGGTAAAAAAAAAAAATTGGAGTTTTGAAGATGTAAAAAAAGGAACAAAAAATCAATGTTGGAGTTTTGAAGAGGTAAAAAAAGGAACAAAAAATCAATGTTGGAGTTTTGAAGAGGTAAAAAAAAAAAAAAAATTGAGTTTTGAAGAGGTAAAAAAAAAAAAATGTTGGAGTTTTGAAGAGGTAAAAAAAAAAAAAATTGGAGTTTTGAAGAGGTAAAAAAAAAAAATTGAGTTTTGAATAGGTAAAAAAAAAAAAAAAAAAATTGTGGAGTTTTGAAGAGGTAAAAAAAAAAAAAAATTTGGAGTTTTGAAGAGGTAAAACAAAAAAAAAATGGAGTTTTGAAGAGGTAAAAAAAAAAAAAAAATCAATGTTGGAGTTTTGAAGAGGTAAAAAAAAAAAAAAATTGGAGTTTTGAAGAGGTAAAAAAAGGAACACAAATCAATGTTGGAGTTTTGAAGAGGTAAAAAAAAAAAAAAAATGGAGTTTTGAAGAGGTAAAAAAAAAAAAAATTGGAGTTTTGAAGGGGTAAAAAAAAAAAAAAAAAATATTGTGGAGTTTTGAAGAGGTAAAAAAAGGAACAAAAAATCAATGTTGGAGTTTTGAAGAGGTAAAAAAAAAATAAAAAAAAATTGAGTTTTGAAGAGGTAAAAAAAAAAAAAAAGTTGGAGTTTTGAAGAGGTAAAAAAAAAAAAAAAATGGAGTTTTGAAGAGGTAAAAAAAAAAAAAAAAAATTGTGGAGTTTTGAAGAGGTAAAAAAAAAAAATTGAGTTTTGAAGAGGTAAAAAAAAATTAAAAAAAAAATTTGGAGTTTTGAAGAGGTAAAAAAAGGAACAAAAAATCAATGTTGGAGTTTTGAAGAGGTAAAAAAAAAAAAAAAATGTTGGAGTTTTGAAGAGGTAAAAAAAAAATAAAAAAAATTGAGTTTTGAAGAGGTAAAAAAAGGAACAAAAAATCAATGTTGGAGTTTTGAAGAGGTAAAAAAAAAAAAAAAAAAGTTGGAGTTTTGAAGAGGTAAAAAAAAAAAAATTGGAGTTTTGAAGAGGTAAAAAAAAAAAATTGAGTTTTGAAGAGGTAAAAAAAGGAACAAAAAATCAATGTTGGAGTTTTGAAGAGGTAAAAAAAAAAAAATGTTGGAGTTTTGAAGAGGTAAAAAAAAAAAAAAAAAAGTTGGAGTTTTGAAGAGGTAAAAAAAAAAAAAATTGGAGTTTTGAAGAGGTAAAAAAAAAAAATTGAGTTTTGAAGAGGTAAAAAAAAAAAAATAAAATTGTGGAGTTTTGAAGAGGTAAAAAAAAAAAAAAATTTGGAGTTTTGAAGAGGTAAAAAAAAAAAAAATGGAGTTTTGAAGAGGTAAAAAAAAAAAAAAAAATCAATGTTGGAGTTTTGAAGAGGTAAAAAAAAAAAAAAATTGGAGTTTTGAAGAGGTAAAAAAAAAAAAAATTGGAGTTTTGAAGAGGTAAAAAAAAAAAAAAAAAAATTGGAGTTTTGAAGAGGTAAAACAAGGAACAAAAAATCAATGTTGGAGTTTTGAAGAGGTAAAAAAAAAAAAAAAAAAAATTGTGGAGTTTTGAAGAGGTAAAAAAAAAAAAAATTGGAGTTTTGAAGAGGTAAAAAAAAAAAAAAAAAATTGTGGAGTTTTGAAGAGGTAAAAAAAGGAACAAAAAATCAATGTTGGAGTTTTGAAGAGGTAAAAAAAAATAAAAAGTTGGAGTTTTGAAGAGGTAAAAAAAAAAAAAATTGGAGTTTTGAAGAGGTAAAAAAAAAAAATTGAGTTTTAAAGAGGTAAAAAAAAAAAAAAATGTTGGAGTTTTGAAGAGGTAAAAAAAAAAAAAAAAAAATTGTGGAGTTTTGAAGAGGTAAAAAAAAAAAGAAAAACTTAGGAGTTTTGAAGAGGTAAAAAAAAAAAAAAAAAAAGTTGGAGTTTTGAAGAGGTAAAAAAAAAAAAAAAAAATTGGAGTTTTGAAGAGGTAAAAAAAGGAACAAAAAATCAATGTTGGAGTTTTGAAGAGGTAAAAAAAGGAACAAAAAATCAATGTTGGAGTTTTGAAGAGGTAAAAAAAAAAAAAATTGGAGTTTTGAAGAGGTAAAAAAAAAAAAAAAAAAAAAATTGTGGAGTTTTGAAGAGGTAAAAAAAAAAAAATTGGAGTTTTGAAGAGGTAAAAAAAAAAAAAAAAAAAATTGTGGAGTTTTGAAGAGGTAAAAAAAAAAAAATTGGAGTTTTGAAGAGGTAAAAAAAAAAAAAAAAAAAATTGTGGAGTTTTGAAGAGGTAAAAAAAGGAACAAAAAATCAATGTTGGAGTTTTGAAGAGGTAAAAAAAAAAAAAATGTTGGAGTTTTGAAGAGGTAAAAAAAAAAAAAAAAAAAAAATTGTGGAGTTTTGAAGAGGTAAAAAAAAAAAAAAATTTGGAGTTTTGAAGAGGTAAAACAAAAAAAAAATGGAGTTTTGAAGAGGTAAAAAAAAAAAAAAAAATCAATGTTGGAGTTTTGAAGAGGTAAAAAAAGGAACAAAAAATCAACGTTGGAGTTTTGAAGAGGTAAAAAAAAAAAAAAAATGGAGTTTTGAAGAGGTAAAAAAAAAAAAATTGGAGTTTTGAAGGGGTAAAAAAAAATAAAAAAAAATATTGTGGAGTTTTGAAGAGGTAAAAAAAGGAACAAAAAATCAATGTTGGAGTTTTGAAGAGGTAAAAAAAAAAAAAAAAAAAAATTGTGGAGTTTTGAAGAGGTAAAAAAAGGAACAAAAAATCAATGTTGGAGTTTTGAAGAGGTAAAAAAAAAAAAAAATGGAGTTTTGAAGAGGTAAAAAAAAAAAAAAATGGAGTTTTGAAGGGGTAAAAAAAAAAAAAAAAAAAATTGTGGAGTTTTGAAGAGGTAAAAAAAAAAATTGGAGTTTTGAAGAGGTAAAAAAAATAAAAAAAAAAATTGTGGAGTTTTGAAGAGGTAAAAAAAAAAAATTGGAGTTTTGAAGAGGTAAAAAAAAAATAAAAAAAAAATTGTGGAGTTTTGAAGAGGTAAAAAAAAAAAAAATGTTGGAGTTTTGAAGAGGTAAAAAAAAAAAAAAAAAAAATTGTGGAGTTTTGAAGAGGTAAAAAAAAAAAAATTTTGGAGTTTTGAAGAGGTAAAACAAAAAAAAAATGGAGTTTTGAAGAGGTAAAAAAAAAAAAAAAAAGTCAATGTTGGAGTTTTGAAGAGGTAAAAAAAAAAAAAAATTGGAGTTTTGAAGAGGTAAAAAAAAAAAAAAAAATTGTGGAGTTTTGAAGAGGTAAAAAAAAAAAATTGGAGTTTTGAAGAGGTAAAAAAAAAAAAAAAAAAAATTGTGGAGTTTTGAAGAGGTAAAAAAAAAAAAATTGGAGTTTTGAAGATGTAAAAAAAGGAACAAAAAATCAATGTTGGAGTTTTGAAGAGGTAAAAAAAAAAAAAAAAATCAATGTTGGAGTTTTGAAGATGTAAAAAAAAAAAAAAAAATCAATGTTGGAGTTTTGAAGAGGTAAAAAAAAAAAAAAATTGGAGTTTTGAAGAGGTAAAAAAAAAAAAAATTGGAGTTTTGAAGAGGTAAAAAAAAAATAAAAAAAAAATTGTGGAGTTTTGAAGAGGTAAAAAAAGGAACACAAATCAATGTTGGAGTTTTGAAGAGGTAAAAAAAAAAAAAAAATGGAGTTTTGAAGAGGTAAAAAAAAAAAAAATTGGAGTTTTGAAGGGGTAAAAAAAAAAAAAAAAATATTGTGGAGTTTTGAAGAGGTAAAAAAAGGAACAAAAAATCAATGTTGGAGTTTTGAAGAGGTAAAAAAAAAATAAAAAAAAATTGAGTTTTGAAGAGGTAAAAAAAAAAAAAAAGTTGGAGTTTTGAAGAGGTAAAAAAAAAAAAAAAATGGAGTTTTGAAGAGATAAAAAAAAAAAAAAAAAATTGTGGAGTTTTGAAGAGGTAAAAAAAAAAAATTGAGTTTTGAAGAGGTAAAAAAAAATTAAAAAAAAAATTTGGAGTTTTGAAGAGGTAAAAAAAGGAACAAAAAATCAATGTTGGAGTTTTGAAGAGGTAAAAAAAAAAAAAAATGTTGGAGTTTTGAAGAGGTAAAAAAAAAATAAAAAAAATTGAGTTTTGAAGAGGTAAAAAAAGGAACAAAAAATCAATGTTGGAGTTTTGAAGAGGTAAAAAAAAAAAAAAAAAAGTTGGAGTTTTGAAGAGGTAAAAAAAAAAAAATTGGAGTTTTGAAGAGGTAAAAAAAAAAAATTGAGTTTTGAAGAGGTAAAAAAAGGAACAAAAAATCAATGTTGGAGTTTTGAAGAGGTAAAAAAAAAAAAATGTTGGAGTTTTGAAGAGGTAAAAAAAAAAAAAAAAAGTTGGAGTTTTGAAGAGGTAAAAAAAAAAAAAATTGGAGTTTTGAAGAGGTAAAAAAAAAAAATTGAGTTTTGAAGAGGTAAAAAAAAAAAAAATAAAATTGTGGAGTTTTGAAGAGGTAAAAAAAAAAAAAAATTTGGAGTTTTGAAGAGGTAAAAAAAAAAAAAATGGAGTTTTGAAGAGGTAAAAAAAAAAAAAAAATCAATGTTGGAGTTTTGAAGAGGTAAAAAAAAAAAAAAATTGGAGTTTTGAAGAGGTAAAAAAAAAAAAAATTGGAGTTTTGAAGAGGTAAAAAAAAAAAAAAAAAAATTGGAGTTTTGAAGAGGTAAAACAAGGAACAAAAAATCAATGTTGGAGTTTTGAAGAGGTAAAAAAAAAAAAAAAAAAAATTGTGGAGTTTTGAAGAGGTAAAAAAAAAAAAAATTGGAGTTTTGAAGAGGTAAAAAAAAAAAAAAAAAATTGTGGAGTTTTGAAGAGGTAAAAAAAGGAACAAAAAATCAATGTTGGAGTTTTGAAGAGGTAAAAAAAAATAAAAAGTTGGAGTTTTGAAGAGGTAAAAAAAAAAAAATTGGAGTTTTGAAGAGGTAAAAAAAAAAAATTGAGTTTTAAAGAGGTAAAAAAAAAAAAAAATGTTGGAGTTTTGAAGAGGTAAAAAAAAAAAAAAAAAATTGTGGAGTTTTGAAGAGGTAAAAAAAAAAAGAAAAACTTAGGAGTTTTGAAGAGGTAAAAAAAAAAAAAAAAAAAAGTTGGAGTTTTGAAGAGGTAAAAAAAAAAAAAAAAAATTGGAGTTTTGAAGAGGTAAAAAAAGGAACAAAAAATCAATGTTGGAGTTTTGAAGAGGTAAAAAAAGGAACAAAAAATCAATGTTGGAGTTTTGAAGAGGTAAAAAAAAAAAAAATTGGAGTTTTGAAGAGGTAAAAAAAAAAAAAAAAAAAAAATTGTGGAGTTTTGAAGAGGTAAAAAAAAAAAAATTGGAGTTTTGAAGAGGTAAAAAAAAAAAAAAAAAAATTGTGGAGTTTTGAAGAGGTAAAAAAAAAAAAATTGGAGTTTTGAAGAGGTAAAAAAAAAAAAAAAAAAAATTGTGGAGTTTTGAAGAGGTAAAAAAAGGAACAAAAAATCAATGTTGGAGTTTTGAAGAGGTAAAAAAAAAAAAAATGTTGGAGTTTTGAAGAGGTAAAAAAAAAAAAAAAAAAAAAATTGTGGAGTTTTGAAGAGGTAAAAAAAAAAAAAAATTTGGAGTTTTGAAGAGGTAAAACAAAAAAAAAATGGAGTTTTGAAGAGGTAAAAAAAAAAAAAAAAATCAATGTTGGAGTTTTGAAGAGGTAAAAAAAGGAACAAAAAATCAACGTTGGAGTTTTGAAGAGGTAAAAAAAAAAAAAAAATGGAGTTTTGAAGAGGTAAAAAAAAAAAAATTGGAGTTTTGAAGGGGTAAAAAAAAATAAAAAAAAATATTGTGGAGTTTTGAAGAGGTAAAAAAAGGAACAAAAAATCAATGTTGGAGTTTTGAAGAGGTAAAAAAAAAAAAAAAAAAAATTGTGGAGTTTTGAAGAGGTAAAAAAAGGAACAAAAAATCAATGTTGGAGTTTTGAAGAGGTAAAAAAAAAAAAAAATGGAGTTTTGAAGAGGTAAAAAAAAAAAAAAATGGAGTTTTGAAGGGGTAAAAAAAAAAAAAAAAAAAATTGTGGAGTTTTGAAGAGGTAAAAAAAAAAATTGGAGTTTTGAAGAGGTAAAAAAAATAAAAAATAAAATTGTGGAGTTTTGAAGAGGTAAAAAAAAAAAAATTGGAGTTTTGAAGAGGTAAAAAAAAAATAAAAAAAAAATTGTGGAGTTTTGAAGAGGTAAAAAAAAAAAAAATGTTGGAGTTTTGAAGAGGTAAAAAAAAAAAAAAAAAAATTGTGGAGTTTTGAAGAGGTAAAAAAAAAAAAATTTTGGAGTTTTGAAGAGGTAAAACAAAAAAAAAATGGAGTTTTGAAGAGGTAAAAAAAAAAAAAAAAAGTCAATGTTGGAGTTTTGAAGAGGTAAAAAAAAAAAAAAATTGGAGTTTTGAAGAGGTAAAAAAAAAAAAAAAATTGTGGAGTTTTGAAGAGGTAAAAAAAAAAAATTGGAGTTTTGAAGAGGTAAAAAAAAAAAAAAAAAAAAATTGTGGAGTTTTGAAGAGGTAAAAAAAAAAAAATTGGAGTTTTGAAGATGTAAAAAAAGGAACAAAAAATCAATGTTGGAGTTTTGAAGAGGTAAAAAAAAAAAAAAAAATCAATGTTGGAGTTTTGAAGATGTAAAAAAAAAAAAAAAAATCAATGTTGGAGTTTTGAAGAGGTAAAAAAAAAAAAAAATTGGAGTTTTGAAGAGGTAAAAAAAAAAAAAATTGGAGTTTTGAAGAGGTAAAAAAAAAATAAAAAAAAAATTGTGGAGTTTTGAAGAGGTAAAAAAAGGAACACAAATCAATGTTGGAGTTTTGAAGAGGTAAAAAAAAAAAAAAAATGGAGTTTTGAAGAGGTAAAAAAAAAAAAAATTGGAGTTTTGAAGGGGTAAAAAAAAAAAAAAAAAATATTGTGGAGTTTTGAAGAGGTAAAAAAAGGAACAAAAAATCAATGTTGGAGTTTTGAAGAGGTAAAAAAAAAATAAAAAAAAATTGAGTTTTGAAGAGGTAAAAAAAAAAAAAAAGTTGGAGTTTTGAAGAGGTAAAAAAAAAAAAAAAATGGAGTTTTGAAGAGGTAAAAAAAAAAAAAAAAAATTGTGGAGTTTTGAAGAGGTAAAAAAAAAAAATTGAGTTTTGAAGAGGTAAAAAAAAATTAAAAAAAAAATTTGGAGTTTTGAAGAGGTAAAAAAAGGAACAAAAAATCAATGTTGGAGTTTTGAAGAGGTAAAAAAAAAAAAAAATGTTGGAGTTTTGAAGAGGTAAAAAAAAAATAAAAAAAATTGAGTTTTGAAGAGGTAAAAAAAGGAACAAAAAATCAATGTTGGAGTTTTGAAGAGGTAAAAAAAAAAAAAAAAAAGTTGGAGTTTTGAAGAGGTAAAAAAAAAAAAATTGGAGTTTTGAAGAGGTAAAAAAAAAAAAAAATGTTGGAGTTTTGAAGAGGTAAAAAAAAAATAAAAAAAATTGGAGTTTTGAAGAGGTAAAAAAAGGAACAAAAAATCAATGTTGGAGTTTTGAAGAGGTAAAAAAAAAAAAATGTTGGAGTTTTGAAGAGGTAAAAAAAAAAAAAAAAAGTTGGAGTTTTGAAGAGGTAAAAAAAAAAAAAATTGGAGTTTTGAAGAGGTAAAAAAAAAAAATTGAGTTTTGAAGAGGTAAAAAAAAAAAAAAAAAATTGTGGAGTTTTGAAGAGGTAAAAAAAAAAAAAAATTTGGAGTTTTGAAGAGGTAAAACAAAAAAAAATGGAGTTTTGAAGAGGTAAAAAAAAAAAAAAAATCAATGTTGGAGTTTTGAAGAGGTAAAAAAAAAAAAAATTGGAGTTTTGAAGAGGTAAAAAAAAAAAAATTGGAGTTTTGAAGAGGTAAAAAAAAAAAAAAAAAAAATTGTGGAGTTTTGAAGAGGTAAAAAAAGGAACAAAAAATCAATGTTGGAGTTTTGAAGAGGTAAAACAAAAAAAAAATGGAGTTTTGAAGAGGTAAAAAAAAAAAAAAAATCAATGTTGGAGTTTTGAAGAGGTAAAAAAAAAAAAAATTGGAGTTTTGAAGAGGTAAAAAAAAAAAAAAAAAAAAATTGTGGAGTTTTGAAGAGGTAAAAAAAGGAACAAAAAATCAATGTTGGAGTTTTGAAGAGGTAAAAAAAAAAAAGTGTTGGAGTTTTGAAGAGGTAAAAAAAAAAATTGAGTTTTGAAGAGGTAAAAAAAAAAAAAAAAAAATTGTGGAGTTTTGAAGAGGTAAAAAAAAAAAAAAATTTGGAGTTTTGAAGAGGTAAAACAAAAAAAAATGGAGTTTTGAAGAGGTAAAAAAAAAAAAAAAAATCAATGTTGGAGTTTTGAAGAGGTAAAAAAAAAAAAAAATTGGAGTTTTGAAGAGGTAAAAAAAAAAAAATTGGAGTTTTGAAGAGCTAAAAAAAAAAAAAAAAAAAAATTGTGGAGTTTTGAAGAGGTAAAAAAAGGAACAAAAAATCAATGTTGGAGTTTTGAAGAGGTAAAACAAAAAAAAAATGGAGTTTTGAAGAGGTAAAAAAAAAAAAAAAATCAATGTTGGAGTTTTGAAGAGGTAAAAAAAAAAAAAATTGGAGTTTTGAAGAGGTAAAAAAAAAAAAAAAAAAAATTGTGGAGTTTTGAAGAGGTAAAAAAAGGAACAAAAAATCAATGTTGGAGTTTTGAAGAGGTAAAAAAAAAAAAAAGTGTTGGAGTTTTGAAGAGGTAAAAAAAAAAAAAAAAAAGTTGGAGTTTTGAAGAGGTAAAAAAAAAAAAAAATTTGGAGTTTTGAAGAGGTAAAACAAAAAAGTTGGAGTTTTGAAGAGGTAAAAAAAAAAAAAAAATGGAGTTTTGAAGAGGTAAAAAAAAAATTGAGTTTTGAAGAGGTAAAAAAAAATTAAAAAAAAAATTTGGAGTTTTGAAGAGGTAAAAAAAGGAACAAAAAATCAATGTTGGAGTTTTGAAGAGGTAAAAAAAAAAAAAAATGTTGGAGTTTTGAAGAGGTAAAAAAAAAAAAAAAAATTGAGTTTTGAAGAGGTAAAAAAACGAACAAAAAATCAATGTTGGAGTTTTGAAGAGGTAAAAAAAAAAAAAAAAAAGTTGGAGTTTTGAAGAGGTAAAAAAAAAAAAAATTGGAGTTTTGAAGAGGTAAAAAAAGGAACAAAAAATCAATGTTGGAGTTTTGAAGAGGTAAAAAAAAAAAAAATGTTGGAGTTTTGAAGAGGTAAAAAAAAAAAAAAAGTTGGAGTTTTGAAGAGGTAAAAAAAAAAAAAAATGTTGGAGTTTTGAAGAGGTGAAAAAAAAAAAAAAATTGTGGAGTTTTGAAGAGGTAAAAAAAAAATGAAAAATTTAGGAGTTTTGAAGAGGTAAAAAAAAAAGAAAAAAAAAGTTGGTGTTTTGAAGAGGTAAAAAAAAAAAAAAATTGTGGAGTTTTGAAGAGGTAAAAAAAGGAACAAAAAATCAATGTTGGAGTTTTGAAGAGGTAAAAAAAAAAAAAATGGAGTTTTGAAGAGGTAAAAAAAAAAAAAAAAAAAGTTGGAGTTTTGAAGAGGTAAAAAAAAAATAAAAAAAATTGAGTTTTGAAGAGGTAAAAAAAAAAAAAAAAAATTGTGGAGTTTTGAAGAGGTAAAAAAAAAAAAAATTGGAGTTTTGAAGAGGTAAAAAAAAAAAAAAAAAAAAGTTGGAGTTTTGAAGAGGTAAAAAAAAAAAAAAAAAAATTGGAGTTTTGAAGAGGTAAAAAAAGGAACAAAAAATCAATGTTGGAGTTTTGAAGAGGTAAAAAAATAAAAATGGAGTTTTGAAGAGGTAAAAAAAAATAAAAAAAAAATTGTGGAGTTTTGAAGAGGTAAAAAAAAAAAAATTGGAGTTTTGAAGAGGTAAAAAAAAAAAAAAAAAATTGTGGAGTTTTGAAGAGGTAAAAAAAGGAACAAAAAATCAATGTTGGAGTTTTGAAGAGGTAAAAAAAAAGAAAAAAAAAGTTGGTGTTTTGAAGAGGTAAAAAAAAAAAAAAAAAAAATTGGAGTTTTGAAGAGGTAAAAAAAAAAAAAAATTGTGGAGTTTTGAAGAGGTAAAAAAAGGAACAAAAAATCAATGTTGGAGTTTTGAAGAGGTAAAAAAAAAAAAAAAAAAATTGTGGAGTTTTGAAGAGGTAAAAAAAAAAAGAAAAACTTAGGAGTTTTGAAGAGGTAAAAAAAAATAAAAAAAAAAAGTTGGAGTTTTGAAGAGGTAAAAAAAAAAAAAAAAAAATTGGAGTTTTGAAGAGGTAAAAAAAGGAACAAAAAATCAATGTTGGAGTTTTGAAGAGGTAAAAAAAAAAAATGGAGTTTTGAAGAGGTAAAAAAAAAATAAAAAAAAATTGTGGAGTTTTGAAGAGGTAAAAAAAAAAAAAAAAAAAATGTTGGAGTTTTGAAGAGGTAAAAAAAAAAAAAAAAATTGAGTTTTGAAGAGGTAAAAAAAGGAACAAAAAATCAATGTTGGAGTTTTGAAGAGGTAAAAAAAAAAAAAAAAAAGTTGGAGTTTTGAAGAGGTAAAAAAAAAAAAAATTGGAGTTTTGAAGAGGTAAAAAAAAAAAATTGAGTTTTGAAGAGGTAAAAAAAGGAACAAAAAATCAATGTTGGAGTTTTGAAGAGGTAAAAAAAAAAAAAAATGTTGGAGTTTTGAAGAGGTGAAAAAAAAAAAAAAAGTGTGGAGTTTTGAAGAGGTAAAAAAAAAAAGAAAAATTTAGGAGTTTTGAAGAGGTAAAAAAAAAGAAAAAAAAAGTTGGTGTTTTGAAGAGGTAAAAAAAAAAAAAAATTGTGGAGTTTTGAAGAGGTAAAAAAAGGAACAAAAAATCAATGTTGGAGTTTTGAAGAGGTAAAAAAAAAAAAAATGGAGTTTTGAAGAGGTAAAAAAAAAAAAAAAAAAGTTGGAGTTTTGAAGAGGTAAAAAAAAAATAAAAAAAATTGAGTTTTGAAGAGGTAAAAAAAAAAAAAAAAATTGTGGAGTTTTGAAGAGGTAAAAAAAAAAAAAAATGGAGTTTTGAAGAGGTAAAAAAAAAAAAAAAAAAAAGTTGGAGTTTTGAAGAGGTAAAAAAAAAAAAAAAAAAAATTGTGGAGTTTTGAAGAGGTAAAAAAAAAAAAAATTGGAGTTTTGAAGAGGTAAAAAAAAAAAAAAAAATTGTGGAGTTTTGAAGAGGTAAAAAAAGGAACAAAAAATCAATGTTGGAGTTTTGAAGAGGTAAAAAAAAATAAAAAGTTGGAGTTTTGAAGAGGTAAAAAAAAAAAAAATTGGAGTTTTGAAGAGGTAAAAAAAAAAAATTGAGTTTTAAAGAGGTAAAAAAAAAAAAAAATGTTGGAGTTTTGAAGAGGTAAAAAAAAAAAAAAAAAAATTGTGGAGTTTTGAAGAGGTAAAAAAAAAAGAAAAACTTAGGAGTTTTGAAGAGGTAAAAAAAAAAAAAAAAAAAGTTGGAGTTTTGAAGAGGTAAAAAAAAAAAAAAAAAAATTGGAGTTTTGAAGAGGTAAAAAAAGGAACAAAAAATCAATGTTGGAGTTTTGAAGAGGTAAAAAAAAAAAAATGGAGTTTTGAAGAGGTAAAAAAAAAATTAAAAAAAATTGTGGAGTTTTGAAGAGGTAAAAAAAAAAAAAAAAAAATGTTGGAGTTTTGAAGAGGTAAAAAAAAAAAAAAAATTGAGTTTTGAAGAGGTAAAAAAAGGAACAAAAAATCAATGTTGGAGTTTTGAAGAGGTAAAAAAAAAAAAAAAAAGTTGGAGTTTTGAAGAGGTAAAAAAAAAAAAAATTGGAGTTTTGAAGAGGTAAAAAAAAAAAATTGAGTTTTGAAGAGGTAAAAAAAGGAACAAAAAATCAATGTTGGAGTTTTGAAGAGGTAAAAAAAAAAAAAAATGTTGGAGTTTTGAAGAGGTGAAAAAAAAAAAAAAAATTGTGGAGTTTTGAAGAGGTAAAAAAAAAAAAAAATTGTGGAGTTTTGAAGAGGTAAAAAAAGGAACAAAAAATCAATGTTGGAGTTTTGAAGAGGTAAAAAAAAAAAAAATGGAGTTTTGAAGAGGTAAAAAAAAAAAAAAAAAAGTTGGAGTTTTGAAGAGGTAAAAAAAAAATAAAAAAAATTGAGTTTTGAAGAGGTAAAAAAAAAAAAAAAAAATTGTGGAGTTTTGAAGAGGTAAAAAAAAAAAAAAATGGAGTTTTGAAGAGGTAAAAAAAAAAAAAAAAAAAAGTTGGAGTTTTGAAGAGGTAAAAAAAAAAAAAAAAAAATTGGAGTTTTGAAGAGGTAAAACAAGGAACAAAAAATCAATGTTGGAGTTTTGAAGAGGTAAAAAAAAAAAAAAAAAAATTGTGGAGTTTTGAAGAGGTAAAAAAAAAAAAAATTGGAGTTTTGAAGAGGTAAAAAAAAAAAAAAAAAATTGTGGAGTTTTGAAGAGGTAAAAAAAGGAACAAAAAATCAATGTTGGAGTTTTGAAGAGGTAAAACAAAATAAAAAGTTGGAGTTTTGAAGAGGTAAAAAAAAAAAAAATTGGAGTTTTGAAGAGGTAAAAAAAAAAAATTGAGTTTTAAAGAGGTAAAAAAAAAAAAAAATGTTGGAGTTTTGAAGAGGTAAAAAAAAAAAAAAAAAAATTGTGGAGTTTTGAAGAGGTAAAAAAAAAAAGAAAAACTTAGGAGTTTTGAAGAGGTAAAAAAAAAAAAAAAAAAAAGTTGGAGTTTTGAAGAGGTAAAAAAAAAAAAAAAAAAATTGGAGTTTTGAAGAGGTAAAAAAAGGAACAAAAAATCAATGTTGGAGTTTTGAAGAGGTAAAAAAAAAAATGGAGTTTTGAAGAGGTAAAAAAAAAATAAAAAAAAATTGTGGAGTTTTGAAGAGGTAAAAAAAAAAAAAATTGGAGTTTTGAAGAGGTAAAAAAAAAAAAAAATGGAGTTTTGAAGAGGTAAAAAAAAAAAAAAAAAAAATGGGGAGTTTTGAAGAGGTAAAAAAAAAAAATTGAGTTTTAAAGAGGTAAAAAAAAAAAAAAATGTTGGAGTTTTGAAGAGGTAAAAAAAAAAAAAAAAAAATTGTGGAGTTTTGAAGAGGTAAAAAAAAAAAGAAAAACTTAGGAGTTTTGAAGAGGTAAAAAAAAAGAAAAAAAAAAGTTGGAGTTTTGAAGAGGTAAAAAAAAAATTAAAAAAATTGGAGTTTTGAAGAGGTAAAAAAAGGAACAAAAAATCAATGTTGGAGTTTTGAAGAGGTAAAAAAAAAAAAATTGGAGTTTTGAAGAGGTAAAAAAAAAAAAAAAAAAAATTGTGGAGTTTTGAAGAGGTAAAAAAAAAAAAATTGGAGTTTTGAAGAGGTAAAAAAAAAAAAAAAAAAAATTGTGGAGTTTTGAAGAGGTAAAAAAAAAAAAAAAAAATTGTGGAGTTTTGAAGAGGTAAAAAAAGGAACAAAAAATCAATGTTGGAGTTTTGAAGAGGTAAAAAAAAAAAAAATGTTGGAGTTTTGAAGAGGTAAAAAAAAAAAAAAAAAAAAATTGTGGAGTTTTGAAGAGGTAAAAAAAAAAAAAATTTTGGAGTTTTGAAGAGGTAAAACAAAAAAAAAATGGAGTTTTGAAGAGGTAAAAAAAAAAAAAAAAATCAATGTTGGAGTTTTGAAGAGGTAAAAAAAGGAACAAAAAATCAACGTTGGAGTTTTGAAGAGGTAAAAAAAAAAAAAAAATGGAGTTTTGAAGAGGTAAAAAAAAAAAAATTGGAGTTTTGAAGGGGTAAAAAAAAATAAAAAAAAATATTGTGGAGTTTTGAAGAGGTAAAAAAAGGAACAAAAAATCAATGTTGGAGTTTTGAAGAGGTAAAAAAAAAAAAAATGTTGGAGTTTTGAAGAGGTAAAAAAAAAAAAAAAAAAAAATTGTGGAGTTTTGAAGAGGTAAAAAAAGGAACAAAAAATCAATGTTGGAGTTTTGAAGAGGTAAAAAAAAAAAAAAATGGAGTTTTGAAGAGGTAAAAAAAAAAAAAAATGGAGTTTTGAAGGGGTAAAAAAAAAAATAAAAAAAATTGTGGAGTTTTGAAGAGGTAAAAAAAAAAAATTGGAGTTTTGAAGAGGTAAAAAAAATAAAAATAAAAATTGTGGAGTTTTGAAGAGGTAAAAAAAAAAAAAATTGGAGTTTTGAAGAGGTAAAAAAAAAAAAAAAAAAAAATTGTGGAGTTTTGAAGAGGTAAAAAAAAAAAAATGTTGGAGTTTTGAAGAGGTAAAAAAAAAAAAAAAATTGTGGAGTTTTGAAGAGGTAAAAAAAAAAAAAATTTTGGAGTTTTGAAGAGGTAAAACAAAAAAAAAATGGAGTTTTGAAGAGGTAAAAAAAAAAAAAAAAAGTCAATGTTGGAGTTTTGAAGAGGTAAAAAAAAAAAAAATTGGAGTTTTGAAGAGGTAAAAAAAAAAAAAAAAAATTGTGGAGTTTTGAAGAGGTAAAAAAAAAAATTGGAGTTTTGAAGAGGTAAAAAAAAAAATTGGAGTTTTGAAGAGGTAAAAAAAGGAACAAAAAATCAACGTTGGAGTTTTGAAGAGGTAAAAAAAAAAAAAAAATGGAGTTTTGAAGAGGTAAAAAAAAAAAAATTGGAGTTTTGAAGGGGTAAAAAAAAATAAAAAAAAATATTGTGGAGTTTTGAAGAGGTAAAAAAAGGAACAAAAAATCAATGTTGGAGTTTTGAAGAGGTAAAAAAAAAAAAAATGTTGGAGTTTTGAAGAGGTAAAAAAAAAAAAAAAAAAAAATTGTGGAGTTTTGAAGAGGTAAAAAAAGGAACAAAAAATCAATGTTGGAGTTTTGAAGAGGTAAAAAAAAAAAAAAATGGAGTTTTGAAGAGGTAAAAAAAAAAAAAAATGGAGTTTTGAAGGGGTAAAAAAAAAAATAAAAAAAATTGTGGAGTTTTGAAGAGGTAAAAAAAAAAAATTGGAGTTTTGAAGAGGTAAAAAAAATAAAAATAAAAATTGTGGAGTTTTGAAGAGGTAAAAAAAAAAAAAATTGGAGTTTTGAAGAGGTAAAAAAAAAAAAAAAAAAAAATTGTGGAGTTTTGAAGAGGTAAAAAAAAAAAAATGTTGGAGTTTTGAAGAGGTAAAAAAAAAAAAAAAATTGTGGAGTTTTGAAGAGGTAAAAAAAAAAAAAATTTTGGAGTTTTGAAGAGGTAAAACAAAAAAAAAATGGAGTTTTGAAGAGGTAAAAAAAAAAAAAAAAAGTCAATGTTGGAGTTTTGAAGAGGTAAAAAAAAAAAAAAATTGGAGTTTTGAAGAGGTAAAAAAAAAAAAAAAAAATTGTGGAGTTTTGAAGAGGTAAAAAAAAAAATTGGAGTTTTGAAGAGGTAAAAAAAAAAAAAAAGAAAAATTGTGGAGTTTTGAAGAGGTAAAAAAAAAAAAATTGGAGTTTTGAAGATGTAAAAAAAGGAACAAAAAATCAATGTTGGAGTTTTGAAGAGGTAAAAAAAGGAACAAAAAATCAATGTTGGAGTTTTGAAGAGGTAAAAAAAAAAAAAAATGGAGTTTTGAAGAGGTAAAAAAAAAAAAATGTTGGAGTTTTGAAGAGGTAAAAAAAAAAAAGAAAAAAGTTGGAGTTTTGAAAAGGTAAAAAAAAAAAAAATTGGAGTTTTGAAGAGGTAAAAAAAAAAAATTGAGTTTTGAATAGGTAAAAAAAAAAAAAAAAAAATTGTGGAGTTTTGAAGAGGTAAAAAAAAAAAAAAATTTGGAGTTTTGAAGAGGTAAAACAAAAAAAAAATGGAGTTTTGAAGAGGTAAAAAAAAAAAAAAAAATCAATGTTGGAGTTTTGAAGAGGTAAAAAAAAAAAAAAATTGGAGTTTTGAAGAGGTAAAAAAAAAAAAAATTGGAGTTTTGAAGAGGTAAAAAAAAAATAAAAAAAAAATTGTGGAGTTTTGAAGAGGTAAAAAAAGGAACAAAAATCAATGTTGGAGTTTTGAAGAGGTAAAAAAAAAAAAAAAATGGAGTTTTGAAGAGGTAAAAAAAAAAAAATTGGAGTTTTGAAGGGGTAAAAAAAAATAAAAAAAATATTGTGGAGTTTTGAAGAGGTAAAAAAAGGAACAAAAAATCAATGTTGGAGTTTTGAAGAGGTAAAAAAAAAAAAAAAAAAAATTGAGTTTTGAAGAGGTAAAAAAAAAAAAAAAGTTGGAGTTTTGAAGAGGTAAAAAAAAAAAAAAATGGAGTTTTGAAGAGGTAAAAAAAAAAAAAAATTTGGAGTTTTGAAGAGGTAAAACAAAAAAAAATGGAGTTTTGAAGAGGTAAAAAAAAAAAAAAAAATCAATGTTGGAGTTTTGAAGAGGTAAAAAAAAAAAAAAATTGGAGTTTTGAAGAGGTAAAAAAAAAAAAAATTGGAGTTTTGAAGAGGTAAAAAAAAAAAAAAAAAAAAATTGTGGAGTTTTGAAGAGGTAAAAAAAGGAACAAAAAATCAATGTTGGAGTTTTGAAGAGGTAAAACAAAAAAAAAATGGAGTTTTGAAGAGGTAAAAAAAAAAAAAAAATCAATGTTGGAGTTTTGAAGAGGTAAAAAAAAAAAAAATTGGAGTTTTGAAGAGGTAAAAAAAAAAAAAAAAAAAAATTGGAGTTTTGAAGGGGTAAAAAAAAAAAAAAAAAATATTGTGGAGTTTTGAAGAGGTAAAAAAAGGAACAAAAAATCAATGTTGGAGTTTTGAAGAGGTAAAAAAAAAAAAAAAAAAAATTGAGTTTTGAAGAGGTAAAAAAAAAAAAAAAGTTGGAGTTTTGAAGAGGTAAAAAAAAAAAAAAAATGGAGTTTTGAAGAGGTAAAAAAAAAAAAAAAAATTGTGGAGTTTTGAAGAGGTAAAAAAAAAAAATTGAGTTTTGAAGAGGTAAAAAAAAATTAAAAAAAAAATTTGGAGTTTTGAAGAGGTAAAAAAAGGAACAAAAAATCAATGTTGGAGTTTTGAAGAGGTAAAAAAAAAAAAAAAAAAGTTGGAGTTTTGAAGAGGTAAAAAAAAAAAAATTGGAGTTTTGAAGAGGTAAAAAAAGGAACAAAAAATCAATGTTGGAGTTTTGAAGAGGTAAAAAAAAAAAAATGTTGGAGTTTTGAAGAGGTAAAAAAAAAAAAAAAAAAGTTGGAGTTTTGAAGAGGTAAAAAAAAAAAAAATTGGAGTTTTGAAGAGGTAAAAAAAAAAAATTGAGTTTTGAAGAGGTAAAAAAAAAAAAAAAAAAATTGTGGAGTTTTGAAGAGGTAAAAAAAAAAAAAATTTGGAGTTTTGAAGAGGTAAAACAAAAAAAAATGGAGTTTTGAAGAGGTAAAAAAAAAAAAAAAAATCAATGTTGGAGTTTTGAAGAGGTAAAAAAAAAAAAAAATTGGAGTTTTGAAGAGGTAAAAAAAAAAAAAATTGGAGTTTTGAAGAGGTAAAAAAAAAAAAAAAAAAAAATTGTGGAGTTTTGAAGAGGTAAAAAAAGGAACAAAAAATCAATGTTGGAGTTTTGAAGAGGTAAAACAAAAAAAAAATGGAGTTTTGAAGAGGTAAAAAAAGGAACAAAAAATCAATGTTGGAGTTTTGAAGAGGTAAAAAAAAAAAAAAATTGGAGTTTTGAAGAGGTAAAAAAAAAAAAAATTGGAGTTTTGAAGAGGTAAAAAAAAAAAAAAAAAAAATTGTGGAGTTTTGAAGAGGTAAAAAAAGGAACAAAAAATCAATGTTGGAGTTTTGAAGAGGTAAAACAAAAAAAAAATGGAGTTTTGAAGAGGTAAAAAAAAAAAAAAAATCAATGTTGGAGTTTTGAAGAGGTAAAAAAAAAAAAAATTGGAGTTTTGAAGAGGTAAAAAAAAAAAAAAAAAAAAATTGTGGAGTTTTGAAGAGGTAAAAAAAGGAACAAAAAATCAATGTTGGAGTTTTGAAGAGGTAAAAAAAAAAAAAAGTGTTGGAGTTTTGAAGAGGTAAAAAAAAAAAAAAAAAAAATTGTGGAGTTTTGAAGAGGTAAAAAAAGGAACAAAAATCAATGTTGGAGTTTTGAAGAGGTAAAAAAAAAAAAAAAATGGAGTTTTGAAGAGGTAAAAAAAAAAAAAATTGGAGTTTTGAAGGGGTAAAAAAAAAAAAAAAAAATATTGTGGAGTTTTGAAGAGGTAAAAAAAGGAACAAAAAATCAATGTTGGAGTTTTGAAGAGGTAAAAAAAAAAATGGAGTTTTGAAGAGGTAAAAAAAAAAAAAAATTGGAGTTTTGAAGAGGTAAAAAAAAAAAAAAAAAAAATTGTGGAGTTTTGAAGAGGTAAAAAAAAAAAATTGGAGTTTTGAAGAGGTAAAAAAAAAAAAAAAAAATTGGAGTTTTGAAGAGGTAAAAAAAAAAAAAAAAATTGGAGTTTTGAAGAGGTAAAAAAAAAAAAAAAAAAAAAATTGTGGAGTTTTGAAGAGGTAAAAAAAGGAACAAAAAAATCAATGTTGGAGTTTTGAAGAGGTAAAAAAAAAAAAAAAAATTGGAGTTTTGAAGAGGTAAAAAAAAAAAATAAAAAAAAATTGTGGAGTTTTGAAGAGGTAAAAAAAGGAACAAAAAAATCAATGTTGGAGTTTTGAAGAGGTAAAAAAAAAAAAAATGGAGTTTTGAAGAGGTAAAAAAAAAAAAAAAAAGTTGGAGTTTTGAAGAGGTAAAAAAAAAAAAAAAATTGGAGTTTTGAAGAGGTAAAACAAAAAAAAAATGGAGTTTTGAAGAGGTAAAAAAAAAAAAAAATGGAGTTTTGAAGAGGTAAAAAAAAAAAAAAAAAAAAATGTGGAGTTTTGAAGAGGTAAAAAAAGGAACAAAAAATCAATGTTGGAGTTTTGAAGAGGTAAAAAAAAAAAAAAAAAATTGTGGAGTTTTGAAGAGGTAAAAAAAAAAAAAAAAAATTGGATTTTGAAGAGGTAAAAAAAAAAAAAAAAAAATTGTGGAGATTTGAAGAGGTAAAAAAAAAAATTGAGTTTTGAAGAGGTATAAAAAAAAAAAAATGGAGTTTTGAAGAGGTAAAAAAAAAAAAAAAAAAGTTGGAGTTTTGAAGAGGTAAAAAAAGGAACAAAAAATCAATGTTGGAGTTTTGAAGAGGTAAAAAAAAAAAAAAAAATGTTGGAGTTTTGAAGAGGTAAAAAAAAAAAATAAAAAAAATTGTGGAGTTTTGAAGAGGTAAAAAAAAAAAAAAAAGTTGGAGTTTTGAAGAGGTAAAAAAAAAAATAAAAAAAATTGTGGAGTTTTGAAGAGGTAAAAAAAAAAAAAAAAGTTGGAGTTTTGAAGAGGTAAAAAAAATATATAAAAAAAATTGTGGAGTTTTGAAGAGGTAAAAAAAGGAACAAAAAATCAATGTTGGAGTTTTGAAGAGGTAAAAAAAAAAAAAATGTTGGAGTTTTGAAGAGGTAAAAAAATAAAATAAAAATTTAGGAGTTTTGAAGAGGTAAAAAGAAAAAAGAATTGGAGTTTTGAAGAGGTAAAAAAAAAAAAAAAAAAAATTTGGAGTTTTGAAGAGGTAAAAAAAAAAAAAAAAAAGTTGGAGTTTTGAAGAGGTAAAAAAAAATTTAAAAAAAGTTGGAGTTTTGAAGAGGTAAAAAAAAAAAAAAAAAAATTGGAGTTTTGAAGAGGTAAAAAAAAAAATAAAAAAAAATTGTGGAGTTTTGAAGAGGTAAAAAAAGGAACAAAAAATCAATGTTGGAGTTTTGAAGAGGTAAAAAAAAAAAAAATGGAGTTTTGAAGAGGTAAAAAAAAAAAAAAAAAAGTTGGAGTTTTGAAGAGGTAAAAAAAAAAAAAATTGGAGTTTTGAAGAGGTAAAACAAAAAAAAAAAAAAAATTGTGGAGTTTTGAAGAGGTAAAAAAAGGAACAAAAAATCAATGTTGGAGTTTTGAAGAGGTAAAAAAAAAAAAAAAAAGTTGGAGTTTTGAAGAGGTAAAAAAAAAAAAAAAAAAAATTGTAGAGTTTTGAAGAGGTAAAAAAAAAAAAAAAGTTGGAGTTTTGAAGAGGTAAAAAAAATATATAAAAAAAATTGTGGAGTTTTGAAGAGGTAAAAAAAGGAACAAAAAATCAATGTTGGAGTTTTGAAGAGGTAAAAAAAAAAAATGTTGGAGTTTTTTAAGAGGTAAAAAAATAAAATAAAAATTTAGGAGTTTTGAAGAGGTAAAAAGAAATAAAAAAAAAATTTGAGTTTTGAAGAGGTAAAAAAATAAAATAAAAATTTAGGAGTTTTGAAGAGGAAAAAAAAAAAAAAAAATTTGAGTTTTGAAGAGGTAAAAAAAAAAAAAAAAAAAATTGTGGAGTTTTGAAGAGGTAAAAAAAGGAACAAAAAATCAATGTTGGAGTTTTGAAGAGGTAAAAAAAAAAAATAAAAAAAATTGTGGAGTTTTGAAGAGGTAAAAAAAAAAAAAAAAGTTGGAGTTTTGAAGAGGTAAAAAAAAATTAAAAAAAAGTTGGAGTTTTGAAGAGGTAAAAAAAAAAAAAAAAAATTGGAGTTTTGAAGAGGTAAAAAAAAAAAAAAAAAAAAATTGTGGAGTTTTGAAGAGGTAAAAAAAGGAACAAAAAATCAATGTTGGAGTTTTGAAGAGGTAAAAAAAAAAAAATGGAGTTTTGAAGAGGTAAAAAAAAAAAAAAAAAAAAATTGTGGAGTTTTGAAGAGGTAAAAAAAGGAACAAAAAATCAATGTTGGAGTTTTGAAGAGGTAAAAAAAAAAAAAAAAAATGTTGGAGTTTTGAAGAGGTAAAAAAAAAAAATAAAAAAAATTGTGGAGTTTTGAAGAGGTAAAAAAAAAAAAAAAAGTTGGAGTTTTGAAGAGGTAAAAAAAAAAAATAAAAAAAATTGTGGAGTTTTGAAGAGGTAAAAAAAAAAAAAAAAAAGTTGGAGTTTTGAAGAGGTAAAAAAAAAAAAAGTTGGAGTTTTGAAGAGGTAAAAAAAAAAAAAAAAAAAAATTGTAGAGTTTTGAAGAGGTAAAAAAAAAAAAAAAAGTTGGAGTTTTGAAGAGGTAAAAAAAGGAACAAAAAATCAATGTTGGAGTTTTGAAGAGGTAAAAAAAAATAAAATGTTGGAGTTTTGAAGAGGTAAAAAAAAAAAAAAAAAAAATTTGGAGTTTTGAAGAGGTAAAAAAAAAAAAAAAAAAGTTGGAGTTTTGAAGAGGTAAAAAAAAAAAAAAGTTGGAGTTTTGAAGAGGTAAAAAAAAAAAAAAAAAAAATTGTAGAGTTTTGAAGAGGTAAAAAAAAAAAAAAAAGTTGGAGTTTTGAAGAGGTAAAAAAAATATATAAAAAAAATTGTGGAGTTTTGAAGAGGTAAAAAAAGGAACAAAAAATCAATGTTGGAGTTTTGAAGAGGTAAAAAAAAAAAAAATGTTGGAGTTTTGAAGAGGTAAAAAAATAAAATAAAAATTTAGGAGTTTTGAAGAGGTAAAAAGAAAAAAGAATTGGAGTTTTGAAGAGGTAAAAAAAAAAAAAAAAAAATTTGGAGTTTTGAAGAGGTAAAAAAAAAAAAAAAAAAGTTGGAGTTTTGAAGAGGTAAAAAAAAAAATAAAAAAAAAATTGTGGAGTTTTGAAGAGGTAAAAAAAGGAACAAAAAATCAATGTTGGAGTTTTGAAGAGGTAAAAAAAAAAAAAATGGAGTTTTGAAGAGGTAAAAAAAAAAAAAAAAAAAGTTGGAGTTTTGAAGAGGTAAAAAAAAAAAAAATTGGAGTTTTGAAGAGGTAAAACAAAAAAAAAAAAAAAATTGTGGAGTTTTGAAGAGGTAAAAAAAGGAACAAAAAATCAATGTTGGAGTTTTGAAGAGGTAAAAAAAAAAAAAAAAAGTTGGAGTTTTGAAGAGGTAAAAAAAATTGTGGAGTTTTGAAGAGGTAAAAAAAAAAAAAAAAAGTTGGAGTTTTGAAGAGGTAAAAAAAAAAAAAAAAAAAAATTGTAGAGTTTTGAAGAGGTAAAAAAAAAAAAAAATGTTGGAGTTTTGAAGAGGTAAAAAAAAAAAATAAAAAAAATTGTGGAGTTTTGAAGAGGTAAAAAAAAAAAAAAAAAATTGGAGTTTTGAAGAGGTAAAAAAAAAAAAAAAAAAAAAAATTGTGGAGTTTTGAAGAGGTAAAAAAAGGAACAAAAAATCAATGTTGGAGTTTTGAAGAGGTAAAAAAAAAAAAAATGGAGTTTTGAAGAGGTAAAAAAAAAAAAAAAAAAAAATTGTGGAGTTTTGAAGAGGTAAAAAAAGGAACAAAAAATCAATGTTGGAGTTTTGAAGAGGTAAAAAAAAAAAAAAAAAATGTTGGAGTTTTGAAGAGGTAAAAAAAAAAAATAAAAAAAATTGTGGAGTTTTGAAGAGGTAAAAAAAAAAAAAAAAGTTGGAGTTTTGAAGAGGTAAAAAAAAAAAATAAAAAAAATTGTGGAGTTTTGAAGAGGTAAAAAAAAAAAAAAAAAAGTTGGAGTTTTGAAGAGGTAAAAAAAGGAACAAAAAATCAATGTTGGAGTTTTGAAGAGGTAAAAAAAAATAAAATGTTGGAGTTTTGAAGAGGTAAAAAAAAAAAAAAAAAAATTTTGGAGTTTTGAAGAGGTAAAAAAAAAAAAAAAAAAGTTGGAGTTTTGAAGAGGTAAAAAAAAAAAAAAGTTGGAGTTTTGAAGAGGTAAAAAAAAAATAAAAAAAAATTGTAGAGTTTTGAAGAGGTAAAAAAAAAAAAAATGTTGGAGTTTTGAAGAGGTAAAAAAATAAAATAAAAATTTAGGAGTTTTGAAGAGGTAAAAAGAAAAAAGAATTGGAGTTTTGAAGAGGTAAAAAAAAAAAAAAAAAAAAATTTGGAGTTTTGAAGAGGTAAAAAAAAAAAAAAAAAAGTTGGAGTTTTGAAGAGGTAAAAAAAAATTAAAAAAAAGTTGGAGTTTTGAAGAGGTAAAAAAAAAAAAAAAAAATTGGAGTTTTGAAGAGGTAAAAAAAAAAATAAAAAAAAATTGTGGAGTTTTGAAGAGGTAAAAAAAGGAACAAAAAATCAATGTTGGAGTTTTGAAGAGGTAAAAAAAAAAAAAATGGAGTTTTGAAGAGGTAAAAAAAAAAAAAAAAAAGTTGGAGTTTTGAAGAGGTAAAAAAAAAAAAAATTGGAGTTTTGAAGAGGTAAAACAAAAAAAAAAAAAAATTGTGGAGTTTTGAAGAGGTAAAAAAAGGAACAAAAAATCAATGTTGGAGTTTTGAAGAGGTAAAAAAAAAAAAAAAAAGTTGGAGTTTTGAAGAGGTAAAAAAAAAATAAAAAAAAATTGTAGAGTTTTGAAGAGGTAAAAAAAGGAACAAAAAATCAATGTTGGAGTTTTGAAGAGGTAAAAAAAAAAAAAATGTTGGAGTTTTGAAGAGGTAAAAAAATAAAATAAAAATTTAGGAGTTTTGAAGAGGTAAAAAGAAAAAAGAATTGGAGTTTTGAAGAGGTAAAAAAAAAAAAAAAAAAAATTTGGAGTTTTGAAGAGGTAAAAAAAAAAAAAAAAAAGTTGGAGTTTTGAAGAGGTAAAAAAAAATTAAAAAAAAGTTGGAGTTTTGAAGAGGTAAAAAAAAAAAAAAAAATTGGAGTTTTGAAGAGGTAAAAAAAAAAATAAAAAAAAATTGTGGAGTTTTGAAGAGGTAAAAAAAGGAACAAAAAATCAATGTTGGAGTTTTGAAGAGGTAAAAAAAAAAAAAATGGAGTTTTGAAGAGGTAAAAAAAAAAAAAAAAAAGTTGGAGTTTTGAAGAGGTAAAAAAAAAAAAAATTGGAGTTTTGAAGAGGTAAAACAAAAAAAAAAAAAAAATTGTGGAGTTTTGAAGAGGTAAAAAAAGGAACAAAAAATCAATGTTGGAGTTTTGAAGAGGTAAAAAAAAAAAAAAAAAGTTGGAGTTTTGAAGAGGTAAAAAAAAAATAAAAAAAAATTGTAGAGTTTTGAAGAGGTAAAAAAAAAAAAAAAAGTTGGAGTTTTGAAGAGGTAAAAAAAATATATAAAAAAAATTGTGGAGTTTTGAAGAGGTAAAAAAAGGAACAAAAAATCAATGTTGGAGTTTTGAAGAGGTAAAAAAAAAAAAAAAATTGTGGAGTTTTGAAGAGGTAAAAAAAAAAAAAATTTTGGAGTTTTGAAGAGGTAAAACAAAAAAAAAATGGAGTTTTGAAGAGGTAAAAAAAAAAAAAAAAAGTCAATGTTGGAGTTTTGAAGAGGTAAAAAAAAAAAAAATTGGAGTTTTGAAGAGGTAAAAAAAAAAAAAAAAAATTGTGGAGTTTTGAAGAGGTAAAAAAAAAAATTGGAGTTTTGAAGAGGTAAAAAAAAAAATTGGAGTTTTGAAGAGGTAAAAAAAGGAACAAAAAATCAACGTTGGAGTTTTGAAGAGGTAAAAAAAAAAAAAAAATGGAGTTTTGAAGAGGTAAAAAAAAAAAAATTGGAGTTTTGAAGGGGTAAAAAAAAATAAAAAAAAATATTGTGGAGTTTTGAAGAGGTAAAAAAAGGAACAAAAAATCAATGTTGGAGTTTTGAAGAGGTAAAAAAAAAAAAAATGTTGGAGTTTTGAAGAGGTAAAAAAAAAAAAAAAAAAAAATTGTGGAGTTTTGAAGAGGTAAAAAAAGGAACAAAAAATCAATGTTGGAGTTTTGAAGAGGTAAAAAAAAAAAAAAATGGAGTTTTGAAGAGGTAAAAAAAAAAAAAAATGGAGTTTTGAAGGGGTAAAAAAAAAAATAAAAAAAATTGTGGAGTTTTGAAGAGGTAAAAAAAAAAAATTGGAGTTTTGAAGAGGTAAAAAAAATAAAAATAAAAATTGTGGAGTTTTGAAGAGGTAAAAAAAAAAAAAATTGGAGTTTTGAAGAGGTAAAAAAAAAAAAAAAAAAAAATTGTGGAGTTTTGAAGAGGTAAAAAAAAAAAAATGTTGGAGTTTTGAAGAGGTAAAAAAAAAAAAAAAATTGTGGAGTTTTGAAGAGGTAAAAAAAAAAAAAATTTTGGAGTTTTGAAGAGGTAAAACAAAAAAAAAATGGAGTTTTGAAGAGGTAAAAAAAAAAAAAAAAAGTCAATGTTGGAGTTTTGAAGAGGTAAAAAAAAAAAAAAATTGGAGTTTTGAAGAGGTAAAAAAAAAAAAAAAAATTGTGGAGTTTTGAAGAGGTAAAAAAAAAAATTGGAGTTTTGAAGAGGTAAAAAAAAAAAAAAAGAAAAATTGTGGAGTTTTGAAGAGGTAAAAAAAAAAAAATTGGAGTTTTGAAGATGTAAAAAAAGGAACAAAAAATCAATGTTGGAGTTTTGAAGAGGTAAAAAAAGGAACAAAAAATCAATGTTGGAGTTTTGAAGAGGTAAAAAAAAAAAAAAATGGAGTTTTGAAGAGGTAAAAAAAAAAAAATGTTGGAGTTTTGAAGAGGTAAAAAAAAAAAAGAAAAAAGTTGGAGTTTTGAAAAGGTAAAAAAAAAAAAAATTGGAGTTTTGAAGAGGTAAAAAAAAAAAATTGAGTTTTGAATAGGTAAAAAAAAAAAAAAAAAAATTGTGGAGTTTTGAAGAGGTAAAAAAAAAAAAAATTTGGAGTTTTGAAGAGGTAAAACAAAAAAAAAATGGAGTTTTGAAGAGGTAAAAAAAAAAAAAAAAATCAATGTTGGAGTTTTGAAGAGGTAAAAAAAAAAAAAAATTGGAGTTTTGAAGAGGTAAAAAAAAAAAAAATTGGAGTTTTGAAGAGGTAAAAAAAAAATAAAAAAAAAATTGTGGAGTTTTGAAGAGGTAAAAAAAGGAACAAAAATCAATGTTGGAGTTTTGAAGAGGTAAAAAAAAAAAAAAAATGGAGTTTTGAAGAGGTAAAAAAAAAAAAAATTGGAGTTTTGAAGGGGTAAAAAAAAATAAAAAAAATATTGTGGAGTTTTGAAGAGGTAAAAAAAGGAACAAAAAATCAATGTTGGAGTTTTGAAGAGGTAAAAAAAAAAAAAAAAAAAATTGAGTTTTGAAGAGGTAAAAAAAAAAAAAAAGTTGGAGTTTTGAAGAGGTAAAAAAAAAAAAAAAATGGAGTTTTGAAGAGGTAAAAAAAAAAAAAAATTTGGAGTTTTGAAGAGGTAAAACAAAAAAAAATGGAGTTTTGAAGAGGTAAAAAAAAAAAAAAAAATCAATGTTGGAGTTTTGAAGAGGTAAAAAAAAAAAAAAATTGGAGTTTTGAAGAGGTAAAAAAAAAAAAAATTGGAGTTTTGAAGAGGTAAAAAAAAAAAAAAAAAAAATTGTGGAGTTTTGAAGAGGTAAAAAAAGGAACAAAAAATCAATGTTGGAGTTTTGAAGAGGTAAAACAAAAAAAAAATGGAGTTTTGAAGAGGTAAAAAAAAAAAAAAAATCAATGTTGGAGTTTTGAAGAGGTAAAAAAAAAAAAAATTGGAGTTTTGAAGAGGTAAAAAAAAAAAAAAAAAAAAATTGGAGTTTTGAAGGGGTAAAAAAAAAAAAAAAAAATATTGTGGAGTTTTGAAGAGGTAAAAAAAGGAACAAAAAATCAATGTTGGAGTTTTGAAGAGGTAAAAAAAAAAAAAAAAAAAATTGAGTTTTGAAGAGGTAAAAAAAAAAAAAAAGTTGGAGTTTTGAAGAGGTAAAAAAAAAAAAAAAATGGAGTTTTGAAGAGGTAAAAAAAAAAAAAAAAAATTGTGGAGTTTTGAAGAGGTAAAAAAAAAAAATTGAGTTTTGAAGAGGTAAAAAAAAATTAAAAAAAAAATTTGGAGTTTTGAAGAGGTAAAAAAAGGAACAAAAAATCAATGTTGGAGTTTTGAAGAGGTAAAAAAAAAAAAAAAAAAGTTGGAGTTTTGAAGAGGTAAAAAAAAAAAAATTGGAGTTTTGAAGAGGTAAAAAAAGGAACAAAAAATCAATGTTGGAGTTTTGAAGAGGTAAAAAAAAAAAAATGTTGGAGTTTTGAAGAGGTAAAAAAAAAAAAAAAAAAGTTGGAGTTTTGAAGAGGTAAAAAAAAAAAAAATTGGAGTTTTGAAGAGGTAAAAAAAAAAAATTGAGTTTTGAAGAGGTAAAAAAAAAAAAAAAAAAATTGTGGAGTTTTGAAGAGGTAAAAAAAAAAAAAAATTTGGAGTTTTGAAGAGGTAAAACAAAAAAAAATGGAGTTTTGAAGAGGTAAAAAAAAAAAAAAAAATCAATGTTGGAGTTTTGAAGAGGTAAAAAAAAAAAAAAATTGGAGTTTTGAAGAGGTAAAAAAAAAAAAAATTGGAGTTTTGAAGAGGTAAAAAAAAAAAAAAAAAAAAATTGTGGAGTTTTGAAGAGGTAAAAAAAGGAACAAAAAATCAATGTTGGAGTTTTGAAGAGGTAAAACAAAAAAAAAATGGAGTTTTGAAGAGGTAAAAAAAGGAACAAAAAATCAATGTTGGAGTTTTGAAGAGGTAAAAAAAAAAAAAAATTGGAGTTTTGAAGAGGTAAAAAAAAAAAAAATTGGAGTTTTGAAGAGGTAAAAAAAAAAAAAAAAAAAATTGTGGAGTTTTGAAGAGGTAAAAAAAGGAACAAAAAATCAATGTTGGAGTTTTGAAGAGGTAAAACAAAAAAAAAATGGAGTTTTGAAGAGGTAAAAAAAAAAAAAAAATCAATGTTGGAGTTTTGAAGAGGTAAAAAAAAAAAAAATTGGAGTTTTGAAGAGGTAAAAAAAAAAAAAAAAAAAATTGTGGAGTTTTGAAGAGGTAAAAAAAGGAACAAAAAATCAATGTTGGAGTTTTGAAGAGGTAAAAAAAAAAAAAAGTGTTGGAGTTTTGAAGAGGTAAAAAAAAAAAAAAAAAAAATTGTGGAGTTTTGAAGAGGTAAAAAAAGGAACAAAAATCAATGTTGGAGTTTTGAAGAGGTAAAAAAAAAAAAAAATGGAGTTTTGAAGAGGTAAAAAAAAAAAAAATTGGAGTTTTGAAGGGGTAAAAAAAAAAAAAAAAAATATTGTGGAGTTTTGAAGAGGTAAAAAAAGGAACAAAAAATCAATGTTGGAGTTTTGAAGAGGTAAAAAAAAAAATGGAGTTTTGAAGAGGTAAAAAAAAAAAAAAATTGGAGTTTTGAAGAGGTAAAAAAAAAAAAAAAAAAAATTGTGGAGTTTTGAAGAGGTAAAAAAAAAAAATTGGAGTTTTGAAGAGGTAAAAAAAAAAAAAAAAAATTGGAGTTTTGAAGAGGTAAAAAAAAAAAAAAAAATTGGAGTTTTGAAGAGGTAAAAAAAAAAAAAAAAAAAAATTGTGGAGTTTTGAAGAGGTAAAAAAAGGAACAAAAAAATCAATGTTGGAGTTTTGAAGAGGTAAAAAAAAAAAAAAAATTGGAGTTTTGAAGAGGTAAAAAAAAAAAATAAAAAAAAATTGTGGAGTTTTGAAGAGGTAAAAAAAGGAACAAAAAAATCAATGTTGGAGTTTTGAAGAGGTAAAAAAAAAAAAAATGGAGTTTTGAAGAGGTAAAAAAAAAAAAAAAAAAGTTGGAGTTTTGAAGAGGTAAAAAAAAAAAAAAAATTGGAGTTTTGAAGAGGTAAAACAAAAAAAAAATGGAGTTTTGAAGAGGTAAAAAAAAAAAAAAATGGAGTTTTGAAGAGGTAAAAAAAAAAAAAAAAAAAAAATGTGGAGTTTTGAAGAGGTAAAAAAAGGAACAAAAAATCAATGTTGGAGTTTTGAAGAGGTAAAAAAAAAAAAAAAAATTGTGGAGTTTTGAAGAGGTAAAAAAAAAAAAAAAAATTGGATTTTGAAGAGGTAAAAAAAAAAAAAAAAAAATTGTGGAGATTTGAAGAGGTAAAAAAAAAAATTGAGTTTTGAAGAGGTATAAAAAAAAAAAAATGGAGTTTTGAAGAGGTAAAAAAAAAAAAAAAAAAAGTTGGAGTTTTGAAGAGGTAAAAAAAGGAACAAAAAATCAATGTTGGAGTTTTGAAGAGGTAAAAAAAAAAAAAAAAATGTTGGAGTTTTGAAGAGGTAAAAAAAAAAAATAAAAAAAATTGTGGAGTTTTGAAGAGGTAAAAAAAAAAAAAAAAGTTGGAGTTTTGAAGAGGTAAAAAAAAAAATAAAAAAAATTGTGGAGTTTTGAAGAGGTAAAAAAAAAAAAAAAAGTTGGAGTTTTGAAGAGGTAAAAAAAATATATAAAAAAAATTGTGGAGTTTTGAAGAGGTAAAAAAAGGAACAAAAAATCAATGTTGGAGTTTTGAAGAGGTAAAAAAAAAAAAAATGTTGGAGTTTTGAAGAGGTAAAAAAATAAAATAAAAATTTAGGAGTTTTGAAGAGGTAAAAAGAAAAAAGAATTGGAGTTTTGAAGAGGTAAAAAAAAAAAAAAAAAAAATTTGGAGTTTTGAAGAGGTAAAAAAAAAAAAAAAAAAGTTGGAGTTTTGAAGAGGTAAAAAAAAATTTAAAAAAAGTTGGAGTTTTGAAGAGGTAAAAAAAAAAAAAAAAAAATTGGAGTTTTGAAGAGGTAAAAAAAAAAATAAAAAAAAAATTGTGGAGTTTTGAAGAGGTAAAAAAAGGAACAAAAAATCAATGTTGGAGTTTTGAAGAGGTAAAAAAAAAAAAATGGAGTTTTGAAGAGGTAAAAAAAAAAAAAAAAAAGTTGGAGTTTTGAAGAGGTAAAAAAAAAAAAAATTGGAGTTTTGAAGAGGTAAAAAACAAAAAAAAAAAAAAATTGTGGAGTTTTGAAGAGGTAAAAAAAGGAACAAAAAATCAATGTTGGAGTTTTGAAGAGGTAAAAAAAAAAAAAAAAGTTGGAGTTTTGAAGAGGTAAAAAAAAAAAAAAAAAAAATTGTAGAGTTTTGAAGAGGTAAAAAAAAAAAAAAAGTTGGAGTTTTGAAGAGGTAAAAAAAATATATAAAAAAATTGTGGAGTTTTGAAGAGGTAAAAAAAGGAACAAAAAATCAATGTTGGAGTTTTGAAGAGGTAAAAAAAAAAAATGTTGGAGTTTTTTAAGAGGTAAAAAAATAAAATAAAAATTTAGGAGTTTTGAAGAGGTAAAAAGAAATAAAAAAAAATTTGAGTTTTGAAGAGGTAAAAAAATAAAATAAAAATTTAGGAGTTTTGAAGAGGAAAAAAAAAAAAAAAATTTGAGTTTTGAAGAGGTAAAAAAAAAAAAAAAAAAAAATTGTGGAGTTTTGAAGAGGTAAAAAAAGGAACAAAAAATCAATGTTGGAGTTTTGAAGAGGTAAAAAAAAAAAATAAAAAAAATTGTGGAGTTTTGAAGAGGTAAAAAAAAAAAAAAAAGTTGGAGTTTTGAAGAGGTAAAAAAAAATTAAAAAAAAGTTGGAGTTTTGAAGAGGTAAAAAAAAAAAAAAAAAATTGGAGTTTTGAAGAGGTAAAAAAAAAAAAAAAAAAAAATTGTGGAGTTTTGAAGAGGTAAAAAAAGGAACAAAAAATCAATGTTGGAGTTTTGAAGAGGTAAAAAAAAAAAAATGGAGTTTTGAAGAGGTAAAAAAAAAAAAAAAAAAAAATTGTGGAGTTTTGAAGAGGTAAAAAAAGGAACAAAAAATCAATGTTGGAGTTTTGAAGAGGTAAAAAAAAAAAAAAAAATGTTGGAGTTTTGAAGAGGTAAAAAAAAAAAATAAAAAAAATTGTGGAGTTTTGAAGAGGTAAAAAAAAAAAAAAAGTTGGAGTTTTGAAGAGGTAAAAAAAAAAAATAAAAAAAATTGTGGAGTTTTGAAGAGGTAAAAAAAAAAAAAAAAAAGTTGGAGTTTTGAAGAGGTAAAAAAAAAAAAAGTTGGAGTTTTGAAGAGGTAAAAAAAAAAAAAAAAAAAATTGTAGAGTTTTGAAGAGGTAAAAAAAAAAAAAAAGTTGGAGTTTTGAAGAGGTAAAAAAAGGAACAAAAAATCAATGTTGGAGTTTTGAAGAGGTAAAAAAAAATAAAATGTTGGAGTTTTGAAGAGGTAAAAAAAAAAAAAAAAAAATTTGGAGTTTTGAAGAGGTAAAAAAAAAAAAAAAAAAGTTGGAGTTTTGAAGAGGTAAAAAAAAAAAAAAGTTGGAGTTTTGAAGAGGTAAAAAAAAAAAAAAAAAAAATTGTAGAGTTTTGAAGAGGTAAAAAAAAAAAAAAAAGTTGGAGTTTTGAAGAGGTAAAAAAAATATAATATAAAAAAAATTGTGGAGTTTTGAAGAGGTAAAAAAAGGAACAAAAAATCAATGTTGGAGTTTTGAAGAGGTAAAAAAAAAAAAAATGTTGGAGTTTTGAAGAGGTAAAAAAATAAAATAAAAATTTAGGAGTTTTGAAGAGGTAAAAAGAAAAAAGAATTGGAGTTTTGAAGAGGTAAAAAAAAAAAAAAAAAAATTTGGAGTTTTGAAGAGGTAAAAAAAAAAAAAAAAAGTTGGAGTTTTGAAGAGGTAAAAAAAAAATAAAAAAAAAATTGTGGAGTTTTGAAGAGGTAAAAAAAGGAACAAAAAATCAATGTTGGAGTTTTGAAGAGGTAAAAAAAAAAAAAATGGAGTTTTGAAGAGGTAAAAAAAAAAAAAAAAAAGTTGGAGTTTTGAAGAGGTAAAAAAAAAAAAAATTGGAGTTTTGAAGAGGTAAAACAAAAAAAAAAAAAAAATTGTGGAGTTTTGAAGAGGTAAAAAAAGGAACAAAAAATCAATGTTGGAGTTTTGAAGAGGTAAAAAAAAAAAAAAAAAGTTGGAGTTTTGAAGAGGTAAAAAAAATTGTGGAGTTTTGAAGAGGTAAAAAAAAAAAAAAAAAGTTGGAGTTTTGAAGAGGTAAAAAAAAAAAAAAAAAAAAATTGTAGAGTTTTGAAGAGGTAAAAAAAAAAAAAAAGTTGGAGTTTTGAAGAGGTAAAAAAAAAAAATAAAAAAAATTGTGGAGTTTTGAAGAGTAAAAAAAAAAAAAAAATTGGAGTTTTGAAGAGGTAAAAAAAAAAAAAAAAAAAAAATTGTGGAGTTTTGAAGAGGTAAAAAAAGGAACAAAAAATCAATGTTGGAGTTTTGAAGAGGTAAAAAAAAAAAAAATGGAGTTTTGAAGAGGTAAAAAAAAAAAAAAAAAAAAATTGTGGAGTTTTGAAGAGGTAAAAAAAGGAACAAAAAATCAATGTTGGAGTTTTGAAGAGGTAAAAAAAAAAAAAAAAAATGTTGGAGTTTTGAAGAGGTAAAAAAAAAAAATAAAAAAAATTGTGGAGTTTTGAAGAGGTAAAAAAAAAAAAAAAAGTTGGAGTTTTGAAGAGGTAAAAAAAAAAAATAAAAAAAATTGTGGAGTTTTGAAGAGGTAAAAAAAAAAAAAAAAAAGTTGGAGTTTTGAAGAGGTAAAAAAAGGAACAAAAAATCAATGTTGGAGTTTGAAGAGGTAAAAAAAAATAAAATGTTGGAGTTTTGAAGAGGTAAAAAAAAAAAAAAAAAAAATTTTGGAGTTTTGAAGAGGTAAAAAAAAAAAAAAAAAAGTTGGAGTTTTGAAGAGGTAAAAAAAAAAAAAAGTTGGAGTTTTGAAGAGGTAAAAAAAAAATAAAAAAAAATTGTAGAGTTTTGAAGAGGTAAAAAAAAAAAAAATGTTGGAGTTTTTGAAGAGGTAAAAAAATAAAATAAAAATTTAGGAGTTTTGAAGAGGTAAAAAGAAAAAAGAATTGGAGTTTTGAAGAGGTAAAAAAAAAAAAAAAAAATTTGGAGTTTTGAAGAGGTAAAAAAAAAAAAAAAAGTTGGAGTTTTGAAGAGGTAAAAAAAAATTAAAAAAAAGTTGGAGTTTTGAAGAGGTAAAAAAAAAAAAAAAAAATTGGAGTTTTGAAGAGGTAAAAAAAAAAATAAAAAAATTGTGGAGTTTTGAAGAGGTAAAAAAAGGAACAAAAAATCAATGTTGGAGTTTTGAAGAGGTAAAAAAAAAAAAAAATGGAGTTTTGAAGAGGTAAAAAAAAAAAAAAAAAAAGTTGGAGTTTTGAAGAGGTAAAAAAAAAAAAAATTGGAGTTTTGAAGAGGTAAAACAAAAAAAAAAAAAAAATTGTGGAGTTTTGAAGAGGTAAAAAAAGGAACAAAAAATCAATGTTGGAGTTTTGAAGAGGTAAAAAAAAAAAAAAAAGTTGGAGTTTTGAAGAGGTAAAAAAAAAAATAAAAAAAAAATTGTAGAGTTTTGAAGAGGTAAAAAAAGGAACAAAAAATCAATGTTGGAGTTTTGAAGAGGTAAAAAAAAAAAAAAATGTTGGAGTTTTGAAGAGGTAAAAAAATAAAATAAAAATTTAGGAGTTTTGAAGAGGTAAAAAGAAAAAGAATTGGAGTTTTGAAGAGGTAAAAAAAAAAAAAAAAAAAATTTGGAGTTTTGAAGAGGTAAAAAAAAAAAAAAAAAAGTTGGAGTTTTGAAGAGGTAAAAAAAAATTAAAAAAAAGTTGGAGTTTTGAAGAGGTAAAAAAAAAAAAAAAAATTGGAGTTTTGAAGAGGTAAAAAAAAAAATAAAAAAAAATTGTGGAGTTTTGAAGAGGTAAAAAAAGGAACAAAAAATCAATGTTGGAGTTTTGAAGAGGTAAAAAAAAAAAATGGAGTTTTGAAGAGGTAAAAAAAAAAAAAAAAAAGTTG
>NW_028258767.1:0-38758 GCF_982586985.1 Callionymus lyra
TCTTCAAAACTCCACAATTTTTTTTTTTTTTTTTTTTACCTCTTCAAAACTCCAACTTTTTATTTTTTTTTACCTCTTCAAAACTCTACAATTTTTTTTTTTTTTTTTTTTTACCTCTTCAAAACTCCAACATTTTTTTTTTTTTTTACCTCTTCAAAACTCCAACATTGATTTTTTGTTCCTTTTTTTACCTCTTCAAAACTCCAACATTTTTTTTGTTTTTACCTCTTCAAAACTCCAACATTGATTTTTTTTTCCTTTTTTTACCTCTTCAAAACTCCAATTTTTTTTTATTTTTTTTTTACCTCTTCAAAACTCCAACATTGATTTTTTGTTCCTTTTTTTACCTCTTCAAAACTCCAACTTTTTTTTTTTTTTTTTTTTACCTCTTCAAAACTCAATTTTTTTTTTTTTTTTTTTTTACCTCTTCAAAACTCCAACATTTATTTTTTGTTCCGTTTTTTACCTCTTCAAAACTCAATTTTTTTTTTTTTTTTTTTTTACCTCTTCAAAACTCCATTGATTTTTTGTTCCTTTTTTTACCTCTTCAAAACTCCAATTTTTTTTTTTTTTTTACCTCTTCAAAACTCCAACTTTTTTTTTTTTTTTTACCTCTTCAAAACTCCAACTTTTTTTTTTTTTACCTCTTCAAAACTCCAACTTTTTTTTTTTTTTTTTTTACCTCTTCAAAACTCCAACATTGATTTTTTGTTCCTTTTTTTACCTCTTCAAAACTCCACAATTTTTTTTTTTTTTTTTTTTACCTCTTCAAAACTCCAACATTTTTTTTGTTTTTACCTCTTCAAAACTCCAACATTGATTTTTTGTTCCTTTTTTTACCTCTTCAAAACTCCACAGTTTTTTTTTTTTTTTTTTTACCTCTTCAAAACTCCAACTTTTTATTTTTTTTTACCTCTTCAAAACTCCAACATTGATTTTTTGTTCCTTTTTTTACCTCTTCAAAACTCCACAATTTTTTTTTTTTTTTTTTTACCTCTTCAAAACTCCAACTTTTTATTTTTTTTTACCTCTTCAAAACTCTACAATTTTTTTTTTTTTTTTTTTTTACCTCTTCAAAACTCCAAAATTTTTTTTTTTTTTTACCTCTTCAAAACTCCAACATTGATTTTTTGTTCCTTTTTTTACCTCTTCAAAACTCCAACTTTTTTTTTTTTTTTTTTTTACCTCTTCAAAACTCCAACATTGATTTTTTGTTCCTTTTTTTACCTCTTCAAAACTCAAATTTTTTTTTTTTTTTTTTTTACCTCTTCAAAACTCAATTTTTTTTTTTTTTTTTTTTTTACCTCTTCAAAACTCCAACATTGATTTTTTGTTCCTTTTTTTACCTCTTCAAAACTCCAATTTTTTTTTTTTTTTTTACCTCTTCAAAACTCCAACTTTTTTTTTTTTTTTTACCTCTTCAAAACTCTACAATTTTTTTTTTTTTTTTTTTACCTCTTCAAAACTCAATTTTTTTTTTTTTTTTTTTTACCTCTTCAAAACTCCAACTTTTTTTTTTTTTTTTTTTACCTCTTCAAAACTCCAACATTGATTTTTTGTTCCTTTTTTTACATCTTCAAAACTCCAATTTTTTTTTTTTTTTTTTTTTACCTCTTCAAAACTCAATTATTATTTTTTTTTTTTACCTCTTCAAAACTCCAACTTTTTTTTTTTTTTACCTCTTCAAAACTCCACAAATTTTTTTATATTTTTTTTACCTCTTCAAAACTCCACAATTTTTTATTTATTTTTTTTACCTCTTCAAAACTCCAACATTGATTTTTTGTTCCTTTTTTTACCTCTTCAAAACTCCACAATTTTTTTTTTTATTTTTTTTTACCTCTTCAAAACTCCAACTTTTTTTTTTTTTTACCTCTTCAAAACTCCAACATTGATTTTTTTTTTACCTCTTCAAAACTCCAACATTGATTTTTTGTTCCTTTTTTTACCTCTTCAAAACTCCAACTTTTTTTTTTTTTTTACCTCTTCAAAACTCAATTTTTTTTTTTTTTTCTTTTACCTCTTCAAAACTCCAACATTGATTTTTTGTTCCTTTTTTTACCTCTTCAAAACTCCAAATTTTTTTTTTTTTTTTACCTCTTCAAAACTCCAACTTTTTTTTTTTTTTTTACCTCTTCAAAACTCTACAATTTTTTTTTTATTTTTTTTTACCTCTTCAAAACTCCAACATTGATTTTTTGTTCCTTTTTTTACCTCTTCAAAACTCTACAATTTTTTTTTTTTTTTTTTTTACCTCTTCAAAACTCCAACATTTTTTTTGTTTTTACCTCTTCAAAACTCCAACATTGATTTTTTTTTCCTTTTTTTACCTCTTCAAAACTCCAATTTTTTTTTATTTTTTTTTTACCTCTTCAAAACTCCAACATTGATTTTTTGTTCCTTTTTTTACCTCTTCAAAACTCCAACTTTTTTTTTTTTTTTTTTTTACCTCTTCAAAACTCAATTTTTTTTTTTTTTTTTTTTTACCTCTTCAAAACTCCAACATTTATTTTTTGTTCCTTTTTTTACCTCTTCAAAACTCAAATTTTTTTTTTTTTTTTTTTTACCTCTTCAAAACTCCAACTTTTTTTTTTTTTTACCTCTTCAAAACTCCAACTTTTTTTTTTTTTTTTTTTACCTCTTCAAAACTCCAACATTTATTTTTTGTTCCTTTTTTTACCTCTTCAAAACACAAATTTTTTTTTTTTTTTTTTTACCTCTTCAAAACTCCAACTTTTTTTTTTTTTACCTCTTCAAAACTCCAACTTTTTTTTTTTTTTTTTTTACCTCTTCAAAACTCCAACTTTTTATTTTTTTTTACCTCTTCAAAACTCTACAATTTTTTTTTTTTTTTTTTTTACCTCTTCAAAACTCCAACTTTTTTTTTTTTTTACCTCTTCAAAACTCCAACATTGATTTTTTGTTCCTTTTTTTACCTCTTCAAAACTCCAATTTTTTTTTTTTTTTTTTTTTACCTCTTCAAAACTCAATTTTTTTTTTTTTTACCTCTTCAAAACTACAACTTTTTTTTTTTTTTTTTTTACCTCTTCAAAACTCCACAATTTTTTTTTTTTTTTTTTTTTACCTCTTCAAAAATCTAACATTTTTTTTTTTTTTACCTCTTCAAAACTCCAACATTGATTTTTTGTTCCTTTTTTTACCTCTTCAAAACTCCAACTTTTTTTTTTTTTTTTTTTTACCTCTTCAAAACTCCAACATTGATTTTTTGTTCCTTTTTTTACCTCTTCAAAACTCAAATTTTTTTATTTTTTTTTTTTACCTCTTCAAAACTCAATTTTTTTTTTTTTTTTTTTTTACCTCTTCAAAACTCCAACATTTTTTTTGTTTTTACCTCTTCAAAACTCCAACATTGATTTTTTGTTCCTTTTTTTACCTCTTCAAAACTCCAACTTTTTTTTTTTTTTTTACCTCTTCAAAACTCCAACATTTTTTTTTTTTTTTACCTCTTCAAAACTCCAACATTGATTTTTTGTTCCTTTTTTTACCTCTTCAAAACTCCAACTTTTTTTTTTTTTTTTTTTACCTCTTCAAAACTCCAACATTGATTTTTTGTTCCTTTTTTTACCTCTTCAAAACTCAATTTTTTTTATTTTTTTTTTTTACCTCTTCAAAACTCAATTTTTTTTTTTTTTTTTTTTTACCTCTTCAAAACTCCAACATTAATTTTTTGTTCCTTTTTTTACCTCTTCAAAACTCCAAATTTTTTTTTTTTTTTTACCTCTTCAAAACTCCAACTTTTTTTTTTTTTTTTTACCTCTTCAAAACTCTACAATTTTTTTTTTTTTTTTTTTTACCTCTTCAAAACTCAATTTTTTTTTTTTTTTTTTTTTACCTCTTCAAAACTCAATTTTTTTTATTTTTTTTTTACCTCTTCAAAACTCCAACATTGATTTTTTGTTCCTTTTTTTACATCTTCAAAACTCCAAATTTTTTTTTTTTTTTTTTTTACCTCTTCAAAACTCAATTATTATTTTTTTTTTTTACCTCTTCAAAACTCCAACTTTTTTTTTTTTTTACCTCTTCAAAACTCCACAAATTTTTTTATATTTTTTTTACCTCTTCAAAACTCCACAATTTTTTATTTATTTTTTTTACCTCTTCAAAACTCCAACATTGATTTTTTGTTCCTTTTTTTACCTCTTCAAAACTCCACAATTTCTTTTTTTTTTTTTTTTTACCTCTTCAAAACTCCAACTTTTTTTTTTTTTTACCTCTTCAAATCTCCAACATTGATTTTTTTTTTACCTCTTCAAAACTCCAACATTGATTTTTTGTTCCTTTTTTTACCTCTTCAAAACTCCAACTTTTTTTTTTTTTTTACCTCTTCAAAACTCAATTTTTTTTTTTTTTCTTTTACCTCTTCAAAACTCCAACATTGATTTTTTGTTCCTTTTTTTACCTCTTCAAAACTCAAATTTTTTTTATTTTTTTTTTTACCTCTTCAAAACTCCAACATTGATTTTTTGTTCCTTTTTTTACCTCTTCAAAACTCCAAATTTTTTTTTTTTTTTTACCTCTTCAAAACTCCAACTTTTTTTTTTTTTTTTACCTCTTCAAAACTCTACAATTTTTTTTTTATTTTTTTTTACCTCTTCAAAACTCCAACATTGATTTTTTGTTCCTTTTTTTACCTCTTCAAAACTCCACAATTTTTTTTTTTTTTTTTTTTTACCTCTTCAAAACTCCAACATTTTTTTTGTTTTTACCTCTTCAAAACTCCAACATTGATTTTTTTTTCCTTTTTTTACCTCTTCAAAACTCCAATTTTTTTTTATTTTTTTTTTACCTCTTCAAAACTCCAACATTGATTTTTTGTTCCTTTTTTTACCTCTTCAAAACTCCAACTTTTTTTTTTTTTTTTTACCTCTTCAAAACTCTACAATTTTTTTTTTTTTTTTTTTTACCTCTTCAAAACTCAATTTTTTTTTTTTTTTTTTTTTACCTCTTCAAAACTCAATTTTTTTTATTTTTTTTTTACCTCTTCAAAACTCCAACATTGATTTTTTGTTCCTTTTTTTACATCTTCAAAACTCCAAATTTTTTTTTTTTTTTTTTTTACCTCTTCAAAACTCAATTATTATTTTTTTTTTTTACCTCTTCAAAACTCCAACTTTTTTTTTTTTTTACCTCTTCAAAACTCCACAAATTTTTTTATATTTTTTTTACCTCTTCAAAACTCCACAATTTTTTATTTATTTTTTTTACCTCTTCAAAACTCCAACATTGATTTTTTGTTCCTTTTTTTACCTCTTCAAAACTCCACAATTTCTTTTTTTTTTTTTTTTTTACCTCTTCAAAACTCCAACTTTTTTTTTTTTTTACCTCTTCAAATCTCCAACATTGATTTTTTTTTTACCTCTTCAAAACTCCAACATTGATTTTTTGTTCCTTTTTTTACCTCTTCAAAACTCCAACTTTTTTTTTTTTTTTACCTCTTCAAAACTCAATTTTTTTTTTTTTTCTTTTACCTCTTCAAAACTCCAACATTGATTTTTTGTTCCTTTTTTTACCTCTTCAAAACTCAAATTTTTTTTATTTTTTTTTTTACCTCTTCAAAACTCCAACATTGATTTTTTGTTCCTTTTTTTACCTCTTCAAAACTCCAAATTTTTTTTTTTTTTTTACCTCTTCAAAACTCCAACTTTTTTTTTTTTTTTTACCTCTTCAAAACTCTACAATTTTTTTTTTATTTTTTTTTACCTCTTCAAAACTCCAACATTGATTTTTTGTTCCTTTTTTTACCTCTTCAAAACTCCACAATTTTTTTTTTTTTTTTTTTTTACCTCTTCAAAACTCCAACATTTTTTTTGTTTTTACCTCTTCAAAACTCCAACATTGATTTTTTTTTCCTTTTTTTACCTCTTCAAAACTCCAATTTTTTTTTATTTTTTTTTTACCTCTTCAAAACTCCAACATTGATTTTTTGTTCCTTTTTTTACCTCTTCAAAACTCCAACTTTTTTTTTTTTTTTTTTTTACCTCTTCAAAACTCAATTTATTTTTTTTTTTTTTTTTACCTCTTCAAAACTCCAACATTTATTTTTTGTTCCTTTTTTTACCTCTTCAAAACTCAATTTTTTTTTTTTTTTTTTTTTACCTCTTCAAAACTCCATTGATTTTTTGTTCCTTTTTTTACCTCTTCAAAACTCCAATTTTTTTTTTTTTTTTTACCTCTTCAAAACTCCAACTTTTTTTTTTTTTTTTACCTCTTCAAAACTCCAACTTTTTTTTTTTTTACCTCTTCAAAACTCCAACTTTTTTTTTTTTTTTTTTTACCTCTTCAAAACTCCAACATTGATTTTTTGTTCCTTTTTTTACCTCTTCAAAACTCCACAATTTTTTTTTTTTTTTTTTTTACCTCTTCAAAACTCCAACATTTTTTTTGTTTTTACCTCTTCAAAACTCCAACATTGATTTTTTGTTCCTTTTTTTACCTCTTCAAAACTCCACAGTTTTTTTTTTTTTTTTTTTACCTCTTCAAAACTCCAACTTTTTATTTTTTTTTACCTCTTCAAAACTCCAACATTGATTTTTTGTTCCTTTTTTTACCTCTTCAAAACTCCACAATTTTTTTTTTTTTTTTTTTTACCTCTTCAAAACTCCAACTTTTTATTTTTTTTTACCTCTTCAAAACTCTACAATTTTTTTTTTTTTTTTTTTTTACCTCTTCAAAACTCCAACATTTTTTTTTTTTTTTACCTCTTCAAAACTCCAACATTGATTTTTTGTTCCTTTTTTTACCTCTTCAAAACTCCAACATTTTTTTTGTTTTTACCTCTTCAAAACTCCAACATTGATTTTTTTTTCCTTTTTTTACCTCTTCAAAACTCCAATTTTTTTTTATTTTTTTTTTACCTCTTCAAAACTCCAACATTGATTTTTTGTTCCTTTTTTTACCTCTTCAAAACTCCAACTTTTTTTTTTTTTTTTTTTTACCTCTTCAAAACTCAATTTTTTTTTTTTTTTTTTTTTACCTCTTCAAAACTCCAACATTTATTTTTTGTTCCGTTTTTTACCTCTTCAAAACTCAATTTTTTTTTTTTTTTTTTTTTACCTCTTCAAAACTCCATTGATTTTTTGTTCCTTTTTTTACCTCTTCAAAACTCCAATTTTTTTTTTTTTTTTACCTCTTCAAAACTCCAACTTTTTTTTTTTTTTTTACCTCTTCAAAACTCCAACTTTTTTTTTTTTTACCTCTTCAAAACTCCAACTTTTTTTTTTTTTTTTTTTACCTCTTCAAAACTCCAACATTGATTTTTTGTTCCTTTTTTTACCTCTTCAAAACTCCACAATTTTTTTTTTTTTTTTTTTTACCTCTTCAAAACTCCAACATTTTTTTTGTTTTTACCTCTTCAAAACTCCAACATTGATTTTTTGTTCCTTTTTTTACCTCTTCAAAACTCCACAGTTTTTTTTTTTTTTTTTTTACCTCTTCAAAACTCCAACTTTTTATTTTTTTTTACCTCTTCAAAACTCCAACATTGATTTTTTGTTCCTTTTTTTACCTCTTCAAAACTCCACAATTTTTTTTTTTTTTTTTTTACCTCTTCAAAACTCCAACTTTTTATTTTTTTTTACCTCTTCAAAACTCTACAATTTTTTTTTTTTTTTTTTTTTACCTCTTCAAAACTCCAAAATTTTTTTTTTTTTTTACCTCTTCAAAACTCCAACATTGATTTTTTGTTCCTTTTTTTACCTCTTCAAAACTCCAACTTTTTTTTTTTTTTTTTTTTACCTCTTCAAAACTCCAACATTGATTTTTTGTTCCTTTTTTTACCTCTTCAAAACTCAAATTTTTTTTTTTTTTTTTTTTACCTCTTCAAAACTCAATTTTTTTTTTTTTTTTTTTTTTACCTCTTCAAAACTCCAACATTGATTTTTTGTTCCTTTTTTTACCTCTTCAAAACTCCAATTTTTTTTTTTTTTTTTACCTCTTCAAAACTCCAACTTTTTTTTTTTTTTTTACCTCTTCAAAACTCTACAATTTTTTTTTTTTTTTTTTTACCTCTTCAAAACTCAATTTTTTTTTTTTTTTTTTTTTACCTCTTCAAAACTCCAACTTTTTTTTTTTTTTTTTTTACCTCTTCAAAACTCCAACATTGATTTTTTGTTCCTTTTTTTACATCTTCAAAACTCCAATTTTTTTTTTTTTTTTTTTTTACCTCTTCAAAACTCAATTATTATTTTTTTTTTTTACCTCTTCAAAACTCCAACTTTTTTTTTTTTTTACCTCTTCAAAACTCCACAAATTTTTTTATATTTTTTTTACCTCTTCAAAACTCCACAATTTTTTATTTATTTTTTTTACCTCTTCAAAACTCCAACATTGATTTTTTGTTCCTTTTTTTACCTCTTCAAAACTCCACAATTTTTTTTTTTATTTTTTTTTACCTCTTCAAAACTCCAACTTTTTTTTTTTTTTACCTCTTCAAAACTCCAACATTGATTTTTTTTTTACCTCTTCAAAACTCCAACATTGATTTTTTGTTCCTTTTTTTACCTCTTCAAAACTCCAACTTTTTTTTTTTTTTTACCTCTTCAAAACTCAATTTTTTTTTTTTTTTCTTTTACCTCTTCAAAACTCCAACATTGATTTTTTGTTCCTTTTTTTACCTCTTCAAAACTCCAAATTTTTTTTTTTTTTTTACCTCTTCAAAACTCCAACTTTTTTTTTTTTTTTTACCTCTTCAAAACTCTACAATTTTTTTTTTATTTTTTTTTACCTCTTCAAAACTCCAACATTGATTTTTTGTTCCTTTTTTTACCTCTTCAAAACTCTACAATTTTTTTTTTTTTTTTTTTTACCTCTTCAAAACTCCAACATTTTTTTTGTTTTTACCTCTTCAAAACTCCAACATTGATTTTTTTTTCCTTTTTTTACCTCTTCAAAACTCCAATTTTTTTTATTTTTTTTTTACCTCTTCAAAACTCCAACATTGATTTTTTGTTCCTTTTTTTACCTCTTCAAAACTCCAACTTTTTTTTTTTTTTTTTTTACCTCTTCAAAACTCAATTTTTTTTTTTTTTTTTTTTTACCTCTTCAAAACTCCAACATTTATTTTTTGTTCCTTTTTTTACCTCTTCAAAACTCAAATTTTTTTTTTTTTTTTTTTTACCTCTTCAAAACTCCAACTTTTTTTTTTTTTACCTCTTCAAAACTCCAACTTTTTTTTTTTTTTTTTTTACCTCTTCAAAACTCCAACATTTATTTTTTGTTCCTTTTTTTACCTCTTCAAAACACAAATTTTTTTTTTTTTTTTTTTTACCTCTTCAAAACTCCAACTTTTTTTTTTTTTACCTCTTCAAAACTCCAACTTTTTTTTTTTTTTTTTTACCTCTTCAAAACTCCAACTTTTTATTTTTTTTTACCTCTTCAAAACTCTACAATTTTTTTTTTTTTTTTTTTACCTCTTCAAAACTCCAACTTTTTTTTTTTTTTACCTCTTCAAAACTCCAACATTGATTTTTTGTTCCTTTTTTTACCTCTTCAAAACTCCAATTTTTTTTTTTTTTTTTTTTACCTCTTCAAAACTCAATTTTTTTTTTTTTTACCTCTTCAAAACTACAACTTTTTTTTTTTTTTTTTTACCTCTTCAAAACTCCACAATTTTTTTTTTTTTTTTTTTTTACCTCTTCAAAAATCTAACATTTTTTTTTTTTTTACCTCTTCAAAACTCCAACATTGATTTTTTGTTCCTTTTTTTACCTCTTCAAAACTCCAACTTTTTTTTTTTTTTTTTTTTACCTCTTCAAAACTCCAACATTGATTTTTTGTTCCTTTTTTTACCTCTTCAAAACTCAAATTTTTTTATTTTTTTTTTTTACCTCTTCAAAACTCAATTTTTTTTTTTTTTTTTTTTTACCTCTTCAAAACTCCAACATTTTTTTTGTTTTTACCTCTTCAAAACTCCAACATTGATTTTTTGTTCCTTTTTTTACCTCTTCAAAACTCCAACTTTTTTTTTTTTTTTTACCTCTTCAAAACTCTACAATTTTTTTTTTTTTTTTTTTTACCTCTTCAAAACTCCAACTTTTTTTTTTTTTACCTCTTCAAAACTCCAACTTTTTTTTTTTTTTTTTTTACCTCTTCAAAACTCCAACATTGATTTTTTGTTCCTTTTTTTACCTCTTCAAAACTCCACAATTTTTTTTTTTTTTTTTTTTACCTCTTCAAAACTCCAACATTTTTTTTGTTTTTACCTCTTCAAAACTCCAACATTGATTTTTTGTTCCTTTTTTTACCTCTTCAAAACTCCAGTTTTTTTTTTTTTTTTTTTACCTCTTCAAAACTCCAACTTTTTATTATTTTTTACCTCTTCAAAACTCTACAATTTTTTTTTTTTTTTTTTTTACCTCTTCAAAACTCCAACTTTTTTTTTTTTTTACCTCTTCAAAACTCCAACATTGATTTTTTGTTCCTTTTTTTACCTCTTCAAAACTCCAAATTTTTTTTTTTTTTTTTTACCTCTTCAAAACTACAACTTTTTTTTTTTTTTACCTCTTCAAAACTCCAACTTTTTTTTTTTTTTTTTTTACCTCTTCAAAACTCCACAATTTTTTTTTTTTTTTTTTTTACCTCTTCAAAACTCCACAATTTTTTTTTTTTTTTTTTTTTACCTCTTCAAAAATCTAACTTTTTTTTTTTTTACCTCTTCAAAACTCCAACATTGATTTTTTGTTCCTTTTTTTACCTCTTCAAAACTCCACAATTTTTTTTTTTTTTTTTTTTACCTCTTCAAAACTCCAACTTTTTATTTTTTTTACCTCTTCAAAACTCTACAATTTTTTTTTTTTTTTTTTTTTTACCTCTTCAAAACTCCAACTTTTTTTTTTTTTTACCTCTTCAAAACTCCAACATTGATTTTTTGTTCCTTTTTTTACCTCTTCAAAACTCCAAATTTTTTTTTTTTTTTTTTTACCTCTTCAAAACTCTTTTTTTTTTTTTTTTTTACCTCTTCAAAACTACAACTTTTTTTTTTTTTTACCTCTTCAAAACTCCAACTTTTTTTTTTTTTTTTTTTACCTCTTCAAAACTCCACAATTTTTTTTTTTTTTTTTTTTACCTCTTCAAAACTCCAACATTGATTTTTTGTTCCTTTTTTTACCTCTTCAAAACTCCACAATTTTTTTTTTTTTTTTTTTTACCTCTTCAAAACTCTACAATTTTTTTTTTTTTTTTTTTACCTCTTCAAAACTCCACAATTTTTTTTTTTTTTTTTTTTACCTCTTCAAAACTCCAACATTTTTTTTGTTTTTACCTCTTCAAAACTCCAACATTGATTTTTTGTTCCTTTTTTTACCTCTTCAAAACTCCAATTTTTTTTTTTTTTTTTTTTACCTCTTCAAAACTCCAACATTGATTTTTTGTTCCTTTTTTTACCTCTTCAAAACTCAAATTTTTTTTTTTTTTTTTTTTACCTCTTCAAAACTCCAACATTTATTTTTTGTTCCTTTTTTTACCTCTTCAAAACTCAATTTTTTTTTTTTTTTTTTTTACCTCTTCAAAACTCCATTGATTTTTTGTTCCTTTTTTTACCTCTTCAAAACTCCAAATTTTTTTTTTTTTTTTACCTCTTCAAAACTCCAACTTTTTTTTTTTTTTTTACCTCTTCAAAACTCTAAAATTTTTTTTTTTTTTTTTTTTACCTCTTCAAAACTCCAACTTTTTTTTTTTTACCTCTTCAAAACTCCACAATTTTTTTTTTTTTTTTTTTTTACCTCTTCAAAACTCCAACTTTTTTTTTTTTTTACCTCTTCAAAACTCCAACATTGATTTTTTGTTCCTTTTTTTACCTCTTCAAAACTCCAAATTTTTTTTTTTTTTTTTTTTACCTCTTCAAAACTCCAAATTTTTTTTTTTTTTTTTTTTACCTCTTCAAAACTCAATTTTTTTTTTTTTTTTTTTTTACCTCTTCAAAACTCCAACATTTATTTTTTGTTCCTTTTTTTACCTCTTCAAAACTCAAATTTTTTTTTTTTTTTTTTTACCTCTTCAAAACTCCATTGATTTTTTGTTCCTTTTTTTACCTCTTCAAAACTCCAATTTTTTTTTTTTTTTTTACCTCTTCAAAACTCCAACTTTTTTTTTTTTTTTTACCTCTTCAAAACTCCACCTTTTTTTTTTTTTACCTCTTCAAAACTCCAACTTTTTTTTTTTTTTTTACCTCTTCAAAACTCCAACTTTTTTTTTTTTTACCTCTTCAAAACTACAACTTTTTTTTTTTTTTACCTCTTCAAAACTCCAACTTTTTTTTTTTTTTTTACCTCTTCAAAACTCCAACTTTTTTTTTTTTTACCTCTTCAAAACTACAACTTTTTTTTTTTTTTACCTCTTCAAAACTCCAACTTTTTTTTTTTTTACCTCTTCAAAACTCCAACTTTTTTTTTTTTTTTACCTCTTCAAAACTCCAACTTTTTTTTTTTTTACCTCTTCAAAACTACAACTTTTTTTTTTTTTTACCTCTTCAAAACTACAACTTTTTTTTTTTTTTACCTCTTCAAAACTCCAACTTTTTTTTTTTTTTTTTTTACCTCTTCAAAACTCCACAATTTTTTTTTTTTTTTTTTTTTACCTCTTCAAAACTCCACAATTTTTTTTTTTTTTTTTTTTTACCTCTTCAAAAATCTAACTTTTTTTTTTTTTACCTCTTCAAAACTCCAACATTGATTTTTTGTTCCTTTTTTTACCTCTTCAAAACTCCACAATTTTTTTTTTTTTTTTTTTACCTCTTCAAAACTCCAACTTTTTATTTTTTTTACCTCTTCAAAACTCTACAATTTTTTTTTTTTTTTTTTTTTACCTCTTCAAAACTCCAACTTTTTTTTTTTTTTACCTCTTCAAAACTCCAACATTGATTTTTTGTTCCTTTTTTTACCTCTTCAAAACTCCAATTTTTTTTTTTTTTTTTTTTACCTCTTCAAAACTCAATTTTTTTTTTTTTTTTTTACCTCTTCAAAACTACAACTTTTTTTTTTTTTTTTTTTACCTCTTCAAAACTCCACAATTTTTTTTTTTTTTTTTTTTTACCTCTTCAAAAATCTAACTTTTTTTTTTTTTACCTCTTCAAAACTCCAACATTGATTTTTTGTTCCTTTTTTTACCTCTTCAAAACTCCACAATTTTTTTTTTTTTTTTTTTTACCTCTTCAAAACTCCAACTTTTTATTTTTTTTACCTCTTCAAAACTCTACAATTTTTTTTTTTTTTTTTTTTTACCTCTTCAAAACTCCAACTTTTTTTTTTTTTTACCTCTTCAAAACTCCAACATTGATTTTTTGTTCCTTTTTTTACCTCTTCAAAACTCCAAATTTTTTTTTTTTTTTTTTTACCTCTTCAAAACTCTTTTTTTTTTTTTTTTTTACCTCTTCAAAACTACAACTTTTTTTTTTTTTTACCTCTTCAAAACTCCAACTTTTTTTTTTTTTTTTTTTACCTCTTCAAAACTCCACAATTTTTTTTTTTTTTTTTTTTTACCTCTTCAAAACTCCAACATTGATTTTTTGTTCCTTTTTTTACCTCTTCAAAACTCCACAATTTTTTTTTTTTTTTTTTTTACCTCTTCAAAACTCCAACTTTTTATTTTTTTTTACCTCTTCAAAACTCTACAATTTTTTTTTTTTTTTTTTTTTACCTCTTCAAAACTCCAACATTTTTTTTTTTTTACCTCTTCAAAACTCCAACATTGATTTTTTGTTCCTTTTTTTACCTCTTCAAAACTCCAGTTTTTTTTTTTTTTTTTTTACCTCTTCAAAACTCCAACTTTTTATTATTTTTTACCTCTTCAAAACTCCACAATTTTTTTTTTTTTTTTTACCTCTTCAAAACTCCAACTTTTTTTTTTTTTTTTACCTCTTCAAAACTCTACAATTTTTTTTTTTTTTTTTTTACCTCTTCAAAACTCCAACTTTTTTTTTTTTTACCTCTTCAAAACTCCAACTTTTTTTTTTTTTTTTTTACCTCTTCAAAACTCCAACATTTTTTTTGTTTTTACCTCTTCAAAACTACAACTTTTTTTTTTTTTTTTACCTCTTCAAAACTCCAACTTTTTTTTTTTTTACCTCTTCAAAACTCCAACTTTTTTTTTTTTTTTTACCTCTTCAAAACTCCAACTTTTTTTTTTTTTACCTCTTCAAAACTACAACTTTTTTTTTTTTTTACCTCTTCAAAACTCCAACTTTTTTTTTTTTTTACCTCTTCAAAACTCCAACATTGATTTTTTGTTCCTTTTTTTACCTCTTCAAAACTCCAACTTTTTTTTTTTTTTACCTCTTCAAAACTCAATTTTTTTTTTTTTTTTTTTACCTCTTCAAAACTCAATTTTTTTTTTTTTTTTTTTTTACCTCTTCAAAACTCCAACATTTATTTTTTGTTCCTTTTTTTACCTCTTCAAAACTCAAATTTTTTTTTTTTTTTTTTTTACCTCTTCAAAACTCCATTGATTTTTTGTTCCTTTTTTTACCTCTTCAAAACTCCAATTTTTTTTTTTTTTTTTACCTCTTCAAAACTCCAACTTTTTTTTTTTTTTTTACCTCTTCAAAACTCCAACTTTTTTTTTTTTTACCTCTTCAAAACTCCAACTTTTTTTTTTTTTTTTACCTCTTCAAAACTCCAACTTTTTTTTTTTTTACCTCTTCAAAACTACAACTTTTTTTTTTTTTTACCTCTTCAACACTCCAACTTTTTTTTTTTTTTTTTTTACCTCTTCAAAACTCCACATTTTTTTTTTTTTTTTTTTTTTTTACCTCTTCAAAACTCCACAATTTTTTTTTTTTTTTTTACCTCTTCAAAACTCCAACTTTTTTTTTTTTTTACCTCTTCAAAACTCCAACATTGATTTTTTGTTCCTTTTTTTACCTCTTCAAAACTCCAATTTTTTTTTTTTTTTTTTTTACCTCTTCAAAACTCAATTTTTTTTTTTTTTTTTTACCTCTTCAAAACTACAACTTTTTTTTTTTTTTTTTTTACCTCTTCAAAACTCCACAATTTTTTTTTTTTTTTTTTTTTACCTCTTCAAAAATCTAACTTTTTTTTTTTTTACCTCTTCAAAACTCCAACATTGATTTTTTTGTTCCTTTTTTTACCTCTTCAAAACTCCACAATTTTTTTTTTTTTTTTTTTACCTCTTCAAAACTCCAACTTTTTATTTTTTTTACCTCTTCAAAACTCTACAATTTTTTTTTTTTTTTTTTTTTACCTCTTCAAAACTCCAACTTTTTTTTTTTTTTACCTCTTCAAAACTCCAACATTGATTTTTTGTTCCTTTTTTTACCTCTTCAAAACTCCAAATTTTTTTTTTTTTTTTTTTACCTCTTCAAAACTCTTTTTTTTTTTTTTTTTACCTCTTCAAAACTCTTTTTTTTTTTTTTTTTTACCTCTTCAAAACTACAACTTTTTTTTTTTTTTACCTCTTCAAAACTCCAACTTTTTTTTTTTTTTTTTTACCTCTTCAAAACTCCACAATTTTTTTTTTTTTTTTTTTTACCTCTTCAAAACTCCAACATTGATTTTTTGTTCCTTTTTTTACCTCTTCAAAACTCCACAATTTTTTTTTTTTTTTTTTTTACCTCTTCAAAACTCCAACTTTTTATTTTTTTTACCTCTTCAAAACTCTACAATTTTTTTTTTTTTTTTTTTTACCTCTTCAAAACTCCAACATTTTTTTTTTTTTACCTCTTCAAAACTCCAACATTGATTTTTTGTTCCTTTTTTTACCTCTTCAAAACTCCAGTTTTTTTTTTTTTTTTTTTACCTCTTCAAAACTCCAACTTTTTATTATTTTTTACCTCTTCAAAACTCCACAATTTTTTTTTTTTTTTTACCTCTTCAAAACTCCAACTTTTTTTTTTTTTTTTACCTCTTCAAAACTCTACAAATTTTTTTTTTTTTTTTTTTACCTCTTCAAAACTCCAACTTTTTTTTTTTTTACCTCTTCAAAACTCCAACTTTTTTTTTTTTTTTTTTACCTCTTCAAAACTCCAACATTGATTTTTTGTTCCTTTTTTACCTCTTCAAAACTCCACAATTTTTTTTTTTTTTTTTTTTTACCTCTTCAAAACTCCAACATTTTTTTTGTTTTTACCTCTTCAAAACTACAACTTTTTTTTTTTTTTTACCTCTTCAAAACTCCAACTTTTTTTTTTTTTACCTCTTCAAAACTCCAACTTTTTTTTTTTTTTTTACCTCTTCAAAACTCCAACTTTTTTTTTTTTTACCTCTTCAAAACTACAACTTTTTTTTTTTTTTACCTCTTCAAAACTCCAACTTTTTTTTTTTTTTTTACCTCTTCAAAACTCTACAATTTTTTTTTTTTTTTTACCTCTTCAAAACTCCAACTTTTTTTTTTTTTTTTTTACCTCTTCAAAACTCCAACATTGATTTTTTGTTCCTTTTTTTACCTCTTCAAAACTCCAACTTTTTATTTTTTTTTACCTCTTCAAAACTCTACAATTTTTTTTTTTTTTTTTTTTACCTCTTCAAAACTCCAACATTTTTTTTTTTTTACCTCTTCAAAACTCCAACATTGATTTTTGTTCCTTTTTTTACCTCTTCAAAACTCCAGTTTTTTTTTTTTTTTTTTACCTCTTCAAAACTCCAACTTTTTATTATTTTTTACCTCTTCAAAACTCCACAATTTTTTTTTTTTTTTTTACCTCTTCAAAACTCCAACTTTTTTTTTTTTTTTTACCTCTTCAAAACTCTACAATTTTTTTTTTTTTTTTTTTACCTCTTCAAAACTCCAACTTTTTTTTTTTTTACCTCTTCAAAACTCCAACTTTTTTTTTTTTTTTTACCTCTTCAAAACTCCAACATTGATTTTTTGTTCCTTTTTTTACCTCTTCAAAACTCCACAATTTTTTTTTTTTTTTTTACCTCTTCAAAACTCCAACTTTTTTTTTTTTTACCTCTTCAAAACTCCAACTTTTTTTTTTTTTTTACCTCTTCAAAACTCTACAATTTTTTTTTTTTTTTTTACCTCTTCAAAACTCCAACTTTTTTTTTTTTTTTTTTTACCTCTTCAAAACTCCAACATTGATTTTTTGTTCCTTTTTTTACCTCTTCAAAACTCCAACTTTTTATTTTTTTTTACCTCTTCAAAACTCTACAATTTTTTTTTTTTTTTTTTTTACCTCTTCAAAACTCCAACATTTTTTTTTTTTTACCTCTTCAAAACTCCAACATTGATTTTTTGTTCCTTTTTTTACCTCTTCAAAACTCCAGTTTTTTTTTTTTTTTTTTTACCTCTTCAAAACTCCAACTTTTTATTATTTTTTACCTCTTCAAAACTCCACAATTTTTTTTTTTTTTTTTTACCTCTTCAAAACTCCAACTTTTTTTTTTTTTTTTTACCTCTTCAAAACTCTACAATTTTTTTTTTTTTTTTTTTACCTCTTCAAAACTCCAACTTTTTTTTTTTTTACCTCTTCAAAACTCCAACTTTTTTTTTTTTTTTTTTACCTCTTCAAAACTCCAACATTGATTTTTTGTTCCTTTTTTTACCTCTTCAAAACTACAACTTTTTTTTTTTTTTTTACCTCTTCAAAACTCCAACTTTTTTTTTTTTTACCTCTTCAAAACTCCAACTTTTTTTTTTTTTTACCTCTTCAAAACTCCAACTTTTTTTTTTTTTACCTCTTCAAAACTACAACTTTTTTTTTTTTTTACCTCTTCAAAACTCCAACTTTTTTTTTTTTTTTTTTTACCTCTTCAAAACTCCACATTTTTTTTTTTTTTTTTTTTTACCTCTTCAAAACTCCACAATTTTTTTTTTTTTTTTTTACCTCTTCAAAACTCCAACTTTTTTTTTTTTTTACCTCTTCAAAACTCCAACATTGATTTTTTGTTCCTTTTTTTACCTCTTCAAAACTCCAATTTTTTTTTTTTTTTTTTTTTACCTCTTCAAAACTCAATTTTTTTTTTTTTTTTACCTCTTCAAAACTCCACAATTTTTTTTTTTTTTTTTTTTACCTCTTCAAAAATCTAACTTTTTTTTTTTTTACCTCTTCAAAACTCCAACATTGATTTTTTGTTCCTTTTTTTACCTCTTCAAAACTCCACAATTTTTTTTTTTTTTTTTTTTACCTCTTCAAAACTCCAACTTTTTTATTTTTTTTACCTCTTCAAAACTCTACAATTTTTTTTTTTTTTTTTTTTTTACCTCTTCAAAACTCCAACTTTTTTTTTTTTTTTACCTCTTCAAAACTCCAACATTGATTTTTTGTTCCTTTTTTTACCTCTTCAAAACTCCAAATTTTTTTTTTTTTTTTTTTACCTCCTTCAAAACTCTTTTTTTTTTTTTTTTTACCTCTTCAAAACTACAACTTTTTTTTTTTTTACCTCTTCAAAACTCCAACTTTTTTTTTTTTTTTTTACCTCTTCAAAACTCCACAATTTTTTTTTTTTTTTTTTTTTACCTCTTCAAAACTCCACAATTTTTTTTTTTTTTTTTTTTTACCTCTTCAAAACTCCATTTTTTTTTTTTTACCTCTTCAAAACTCCAATTTTTTTTTTTTTTACCTCTTCAAAACTCCTAAATTTTTTTTTTTTTTTTACCTCTTCAAAACTCCAACTTTTTTTTTTTTTACCTCTTCAAAACTCCCCCAAATTTTTTTATATTTTTTTTTACCTCTTCAAACTCCACAATTTTTTATTTATTTTTTTTTACCTCTTCAAAACTCCAACATTGATTTTTTGTTCCTTTTTTTACCTCTCCAAAACTCCAATTTTTTTTTTTTTTTTTTACCTCTTCAAAACTCCAACTTTTTTTTTTTTTTTTTACCTCTTCAAAACTCTACAATTTTTTTTTTTTTTTTTTTACCTCTTCAAAACTCCAACTTTTTTTTTTTTTTACCTCCTTCAAAACTCCAACATTGATTTTTTGTTCCTTTTTTTAACTCTTCAAAACTCCACAATTTTTTTTTTGTTTTTTTTCCTCTTCAAAACTCCAACATTTTTTTTTTTTTTTTACCTCTTCAAAACTCCAACATTGATTTTTTGTTCCTTTTTTTACCTCTTCAAAACTCCAACAATTTTTTTTTTTTTTTACCTCTTCAAAACTCAATTTTTTTAATTTTTTTTTTACCTCTTCAAAACTCCAACTTTTTTTTTTTTTTTACCTCTTCAAAACTCCACAATTTTTTTTTTTTTTTTTTTTACCTCTTCAAAACTCCAACTTTTTATTTTTTTTACCTCTTCAAAACTCCAACTTTTTTTTTTTTTTTACCTCTTCAAAACTCTACAATTTTTTTTTTTTTTTTTTACCTCTTCAAAACTCCAACTTTTTTTTTTTTTTTTTTACCTCTTCAAAACTCCAACATTGATTTTTTGTTCCTTTTTTTACCTCTTCAAAACTCCACAATTTTTTTTTTTTTTTTTTTTTACCTCTTCAAAACTCCAACAATTTTTTTTTTTTACCTCTTCAAAACTCCAATTTTTTTTTTTTTTTACCTCTTCAAAACTCCAAATTTTTTTTTTTTTACCTCTTCAAAACTCCTAAATTTTTTTTTTTTTTTTTTTACCTCTTCAAAACTCCACAAATTTTTTTATATTTTTTTTACCTCTTCAAAACTCCACAATTTTTTATTTATTTTTTTTACCTCTTCAAAACTCCAACATTGATTTTTTGTTCCTTTTTTTACCTCTTCAAAACTCCACAATTTTTTTTATTTTTTTTTTTTACCTCTTCAAAACTCAAACTTTTTTTTTTTTTTTACCTCTTCAAAACTCCAATTTTTTTTTTTTTTTACCTCTTCAAAACTCCAAATTTTTTTTTTTTACCTCTTCAAAACTCCTAAATTTTTTTTTTTTTTTTTTTACCTCTTCAAAACTCCACAAATTTTTTATATTTTTTTTACCTCTTCAAAACTCCACAATTTTTTATTTATTTTTTTTACCTCTTCAAAACTCCAACATTGATTTTTTGTTCCTTTTTTTTACCTCTTCAAAACTCCACAATTTTTTTTATTTTTTTTTTTACCTCTTCAAAACTCAACTTTTTTTTTTTTTTACCTCTTCAAAACTCCAACATTGATTTTTGTTCCTTTTTTTACCTCTTCAAAACTCCAAATTTTTTTTTTTTTTTTTTTACCTCTTCAAAACTCAATTTTTTTTTTTTTTTTTTTCACCTCTTCAAAACTCCAAATTTTTTTTTTTTTTTTTACCTCTTCAAAACTCCAACTTTTTTTTTTTTTTTACCTCTTCAAAACTCTACAATTTTTTTTTTTTTTTTTTTTACCTCTTCAAAACTCCAACTTTTTTTTTTTTTTACCTCTTCAAAATTCCAACATTGATTTTTTTGTTCCTTTTTTTACCTCTTCAAAACTCCAATTTTTTTTTATTTTTTTTTTACCTCTTCAAAACTCAATTTTTTTTTTTTTTTTTACCTCTTCAAAACTACAACTTTTTTTTTTTTTTACCTCTTCAAAACTCCAACTTTTTTTTTCTTTTTTTTTTACCTCTTCAAAACTCCACAATTTTTTTTTTTTTTTTTTTTTACCTCTTCAAAACTCCAACATTTTTTTTTTTTTACCTCTTCAAAACTCCAACATTGATTTTTTGTTCCTTTTTTTACCTCTTCAAAACTCAATTTTTTTTTTTTTTTACCTCTTCAAAACTCCAAATTTTTTTTTTTTTTTTTTACCTCTTCAAAACTCCAACTTTTTTTTTTTTTTACCTCTTCAAAACTCTACAATTTTTTTTTTTTTTTTTTTTTACCTCTTCAAAACTCCAACTTTTTTTTTTTTTTACCTCTTCAAAATTCCAACATTGATTTTTTTGTTCCTTTTTTTACCTCTTCAAAACTCCAATTTTTTTTTATTTTTTTTTTACCTCTTCAAAACTCAATTTTTTTTTTTTTTTTACCTCTTCAAAACTACAACTTTTTTTTTTTTTTACCTCTTCAAAACTCCAACTTTTTTTTTCTTTTTTTTTTACCTCTTCAAAACTCCACAATTTTTTTTTTTTTTTTTTTTTACCTCTTCAAAACTCCAACATTTTTTTTTTTTTTACCTCTTCAAAACTCCAACATTGATTTTTTGTTCCTTTTTTTACCTCTTCAAAACTCCACAATTTTTTTTTTATTTTTTTTTACCTCTTCAAAACTCCAACTTTTTATTTTTTTTTACCTCTTCAAAACTCTACAATTTTTTTTTTTTTTTTTTTTTTACCTCTTCAAAACTCCAACTTTTTTTTTTTTTTACCTCTTCAAAACTCCAACATTGATTTTTTGTTCCTTTTTTTACCTCTTCAAAACTCCAAATTTTTTTTTTTTTTTTTTACCTCTTCAAAACTCAATTTTTTTTTTTTTTTTTTACCTCTTCAAAACTACAACTTTTTTTTTTTTTACCTCTTCAAAACTACAACTTTTTTTTTTTTTTTTTTTACCTCTTCAAAACTCCACAATTTTTTTTTTTTTTTTTTTTACCTCTTCAAAACTCCAACATTTTTTTTTTTTTTACCTCTTCAAAACTCCAACATTGATTTTTTGTTCCTTTTTTTACCTCTTCAAAACTCCACAATTTTTTTTTTTTTTTTTTACCTCTTCAAAACTCCAACTTTTTATTTTTTTTTACCTCTTCAAAACTCCAACTTTTTTTTTTTTTTTACCTCTTCAAAACTCCAACATTGATTTTTTGTTCCTTTTTTTACCTCTTCAAAATCCACAATTTTTTTTTTTTTTTTTTTACCTCTTCAAAACTCCACAATTTTTTTTTTTTTTTTTTTTTACCTCTTCAAAAATCTAACTTTTTTTTTTTTTACCTCTTCAAAACTCCAACATTGATTTTTTGTTCCTTTTTTTACCTCTTCAAAACTCCACAATTTTTTTTTTTTTTTTTTTTACCTCTTCAAAACTCCAACTTTTTATTTTTTTTACCTCTTCAAAACTCTACAATTTTTTTTTTTTTTTTTTTTTACCTCTTCAAAACTCCAACTTTTTTTTTTTTTTACCTCTTCAAAACTCCAACATTGATTTTTTGTTCCTTTTTTTACCTCTTCAAAACTCCAAATTTTTTTTTTTTTTTTTTTACCTCTTCAAAACTCTTTTTTTTTTTTTTTTTACCTCTTCAAAACTACAACTTTTTTTTTTTTTTACCTCTTCAAAACTCCAACTTTTTTTTTTTTTTTTTTTACCTCTTCAAAACTCCACAATTTTTTTTTTTTTTTTTTTTTTACCTCTTCAAAACTCCACAATTTTTTTTATTTTTTTTTTTTACCTCTTCAAAACTCCATTTTTTTTTTTTTTACCTCTTCAAAACTCCAATTTTTTTTTTTTTTACCTCTTCAAAACTCCTAAATTTTTTTTTTTTTTTTTTTACCTCTTCAAAACTCCAACTTTTTTTTTTTTTACCTCTTCAAAACTCCAACATTGATTTTTTGTTCCTTTTTTTACCTCTTCAAAACTCCAAATTTTTTTTTTTTTTTTTTTTACCTCTTCAAAACTACAACTTTTTTTTTTTTTTACCTCTTCAAAACTCCAACTTTTTTTTTTTTTTTTTTTACCTCTTCAAAACTCCACAATTTTTTTTTTTTTTTTTTTTTACCTCTTCAAAACTCCACAATTTTTTTTTTTTTTTTTTACCTCTTCAAAACTCCAACTTTTTTTTTTTTTTACCTCTTCAAAACTCCAACATTGATTTTTTGTTCCTTTTTTTACCTCTTCAAAACTCCAATTTTTTTTTTTTTTTTTTTTTACCTCTTCAAAACTCAATTTTTTTTTTTTTTTTTACCTCTTCAAAACTACAACTTTTTTTTTTTTTTTTTTTACCTCTTCAAAACTCCACAATTTTTTTTTTTTTTTTTTTTACCTCTTCAAAAATCTAACTTTTTTTTTTTTTACCTCTTCAAAACTCCAACATTGATTTTTTGTTCCTTTTTTTACCTCTTCAAAACTCCACAATTTTTTTTTTTTTTTTTTTTACCTCTTCAAAACTCCAACTTTTTATTTTTTTTACCTCTTCAAAACTCTACAATTTTTTTTTTTTTTTTTTTTTACCTCTTCAAAACTCCAACTTTTTTTTTTTTTTACCTCTTCAAAACTCCAACATTGATTTTTTGTTCCTTTTTTTACCTCTTCAAAACTCCAATTTTTTTTTTTTTTTTTTTTACCTCTTCAAAACTCTTTTTTTTTTTTTTTTTACCTCTTCAAAACTACAACTTTTTTTTTTTTTTACCTCTTCAAAACTCCAACTTTTTTTTTTTTTTTTTTTACCTCTTCAAAACTCCACAATTTTTTTTTTTTTTTTTTTTTACCTCTTCAAAACTCCAACATTGATTTTTTGTTCCTTTTTTTACCTCTTCAAAACTCCAACTTTTTTTTTTTTTTTTTTTACCTCTTCAAAACTCCAACATTGATTTTTTGTTCCTTTTTTTACCTCTTCAAAACTCAAATTTTTTTTTTTTTTTTTTTTACCTCTTCAAAACTCAATTTTTTTTTTTTTTTTTTTTACCTCTTCAAAACTCCAACATTGATTTTTTGTTCCTTTTTTTACCTCTTCAAAACTCCAAATTTTTTTTTTTTTTTACCTCTTCAAAACTCCAACTTTTTTTTTTTTTTTTACCTCTTCAAAACTCTACAATTTTTTTTTTTTTTTTTTTACCTCTTCAAAACTCAATTTTTTTTTTTTTTTTTTTTTACCTCTTCAAAACTCAATTTTTTTTTTTTTTTTTTTACCTCTTCAAAACTCCAACATTGATTTTTTGTTCCTTTTTTTACATCTTCAAAACTCCAAATTTTTTTTTTTTTTTTTTTTACCTCTTCAAAACTCAATTATTATTTTTTTTTTTACCTCTTCAAAACTCCAACTTTTTTTTTTTTTTACCTCTTCAAAACTCCACAAATTTTTTTATATTTTTTTTACCTCTTCAAAACTCCACAATTTTTTATTTATTTTTTTTACCTCTTCAAAACTCCAACATTGATTTTTTGTTCCTTTTTTTACCTCTTCAAAAATCCACAATTTTTTTTTATTTTTTTTTTTACCTCTTCAAAACTCCAACTTTTTTTTTTTTTTACCTCTTCAAAACTCCAACATTGATTTTTTTTTTACCTCTTCAAAACTCCAACATTGATTTTTTGTTCCTTTTTTTACCTCTTCAAAACTCCAACTTTTTTTTTTTTTTTACCTCTTCAAAACTCAATTTTTTTTTTTTTTTCTTTTACCTCTTCAAAACTCCAACATTGATTTTTTGTTCCTTTTTTTACCTCTTCAAAACTCAAATTTTTTTTTTTTTTTTTTTACCTCTTCAAAACTCCAACATTGATTTTTTGTTCCTTTTTTTACCTCTTCAAAACTCCAAATTTTTTTTTTTTTTTTTTTACCTCTTCAAAACTCAATTTTTTTTTTTTTTTTTTTACCTCTTCAAAACTACAACTTTTTTTTTTTTTTACCTCTTCAAAACTCCAACTTTTTTTTTTTTTTTTTTTACCTCTTCAAAACTCCACAATTTTTTTTTTTTTTTTTTTTACCTCTTCAAAACTCCAACATTTTTTTTTTTTTTACCTCTTCAAAACTCCAACATTGATTTTTTGTTCCTTTTTTTACCTCTTCAAAACTCCACAATTTTTTTTTTTTTTTTTTTTTACCTCTTCAAAACTCCACAATTTTTTTTTATTTTTTTTTTTTACCTCTTCAAAACTCCATTTTTTTTTTTTTTACCTCTTCAAAACTCCAATTTTTTTTTTTTTTACCTCTTCAAAACTCCTAAATTTTTTTTTTTTTTTTTTACCTCTTCAAAACTCCAACTTTTTTTTTTTTTACCTCTTCAAAACTCCACAAATTTTTTTATATTTTTTTTACCTCTTCAAAACTCCACAATTTTTTATTTATTTTTTTTACCTCTTCAAAACTCCAACATTGATTTTTTGTTCCTTTTTTTACCTCTCCAAAACTCCAATTTTTTTTTTTTTTTTTACCTCTTCAAAACTCCAACTTTTTTTTTTTTTTTTTACCTCTTCAAAACTCTACAATTTTTTTTTTTTTTTTTTTACCTCTTCAAAACTCCAACTTTTTTTTTTTTTTACCTCTTCAAAACTCCAACATTGATTTTTTGTTCCTTTTTTTACATCTTCAAAACTCCAAATTATTATTTTTTTTTTTTTACCTCTTCAAAACTCCAACTTTTTTTTTTTTACCTCTTCAAAACTCCACAAATTTTTTTATATTTTTTTTACCTCTTCAAAACTCCACAATTTTTTATTTATTTTTTTTACCTCTTCAAAACTCCAACATTGATTTTTTGTTCCTTTTTTTACCTCTTCAAAACTCCACAATTTCTTTTTTTTTTTTTTTTTACCTCTTCAAAACTCCAACTTTTTTTTTTTTTTACCTCTTCAAAACTCCAACATTGATTTTTTGTTCCTTTTTTTACCTCTTCAAAACTCCAAATTTTTTTTTTTTTTTTTTACCTCTTCAAAACTCCAAATTTTTTTTTTTTTTTTTTTTACCTCTTCAAAACTCCAAATTTTTTTTTTTTTTTTTTTACCTCTTCAAAACTCCAACTTTTTTTTTTTTTTACCTCTTCAAAACTCCAACATTGATTTTTTGTTCCTTTTTTTACCTCTTCAAAACTCCAAATTTTTTTTTTTTTTTTTTTACCTCTTCAAAACTCAATTTTTTTTTTTTTTTTTACCTCTTCAAAACTACAACTTTTTTTTTTTTTACCTCTTCAAAACTCCAACTTTTTTTTTTTTTTTTTTTACCTCTTCAAAACTCCACAATTTTTTTTTTTTTTTTTTTTTACCTCTTCAAAACTCCAACATTTTTTTTTTTTTACCTCTTCAAAACTCCAACATTGATTTTTTGTTCCTTTTTTTACCTCTTCAAAACTCCACAATTTTTTTTTTTTTTTTTTTTACCTCTTCAAAACTCCAACTTTTTATTTTTTTTTACCTCTTCAAAACTCTACAATTTTTTTTTTTTTTTTTTTTTACCTCTTCAAAACTCCAACATTGATTTTTTGTTCCTTTTTTTACCTCTTCAAAACTCCAAATTTTTTTTTTTTTTTTTTTTACCTCTTCAAAACTCAATTTTTTTTTTTTTTTTTTACCTCTTCAAAACTACAACTTTTTTTTTTTTTTACCTCTTCAAAACTACAACTTTTTTTTTTTTTTTTTTTACCTCTTCAAAACTCCAACTTTTTTTTTTTTTTACCTCTTCAAAACTCCAACATTGATTTTTTGTTCCTTTTTTTACCTCTTCAAAACTCCAACTTTTTTTTTTTTTTACCTCTTCAAAACTCAATTTTTTTTTTTTTTTTTACCTCTTCAAAACTCAATTTTTTTTTTTTTTTTTTTTACCTCTTCAAAACTCCAACATTTATTTTTTGTTCCTTTTTGTACCTCTTCAAAACTCAAATTTTTTTTTTTTTTTTTTTACCTCTTCAAAACTCCATTGATTTTTTGTTCCTTTTTTTACCTCTTCAAAACTCCAATTTTTTTTTTTTTTTTTACCTCTTCAAAACTCCAACTTTTTTTTTTTTTTTTACCTCTTCAAAACTCCAACTTTTTTTTTTTTTACCTCTTCAAAACTCCAACTTTTTTTTTTTTTTTTACCTCTTCAAAACTCCAACTTTTTTTTTTTTTACCTCTTCAAAACTACAACTTTTTTTTTTTTTACCTCTTCAAAACTCCAACTTTTTTTTTTTTTTTTTTACCTCTTCAAAACTCCACATTTTTTTTTTTTTTTTTTTTTACCTCTTCAAAACTCCACAATTTTTTTTTTTTTTTTTTACCTCTTCAAAACTCCAACTTTTTTTTTTTTTTACCTCTTCAAAACTCCAACATTGATTTTTTGTTCCTTTTTTTACCTCTTCAAAACTCCAATTTTTTTTTTTTTTTTTTTTACCTCTTCAAAACTCAATTTTTTTTTTTTTTTTTTACCTCTTCAAAACTACAACTTTTTTTTTTTTTTTTTTTACCTCTTCAAAACTCCACAATTTTTTTTTTTTTTTTTTTTTACCTCTTCAAAAATCTAACTTTTTTTTTTTTTACCTCTTCAAAACTCCAACATTGATTTTTTGTTCCTTTTTTTACCTCTTCAAAACTCCACAATTTTTTTTTTTTTTTTTTTACCTCTTCAAAACTCCAACTTTTTATTTTTTTTACCTCTTCAAAACTCTACAATTTTTTTTTTTTTTTTTTTTTACCTCTTCAAAACTCTTTTTTTTTTTTTTTTTTACCTCTTCAAAACTACAACTTTTTTTTTTTTTACCTCTTCAAAACTCCAACATTGATTTTTTGTTCCTTTTTTTACCTCTTCAAAACTCCACAATTTTTTTTTTTTTTTTTTTTACCTCTTCAAAACTCCAACTTTTTATTTTTTTTACCTCTTCAAAACTCTACAATTTTTTTTTTTTTTTTTTTTTACCTCTTCAAAACTCTTTTTTTTTTTTTTTTTACCTCTTCAAAACTACAACTTTTTTTTTTTTTTACCTCTTCAAAACTCCAACTTTTTTTTTTTTTTTACCTCTTCAAAACTCCAACTTTTTTTTTTTTTTTTTTACCTCTTCAAAACTCCAACATTGATTTTTTGTTCCTTTTTTTACCTCTTCAAAACTCCAACTTTTTATTTTTTTTTACCTCTTCAAAACTCTACAATTTTTTTTTTTTTTTTTTTTACCTCTTCAAAACTCCAACATTTTTTTTTTTTTACCTCTTCAAAACTCCAACATTGATTTTTTGTTCCTTTTTTTACCTCTTCAAAACTCCAGTTTTTTTTTTTTTTTTTTACCTCTTCAAAACTCCAACTTTTTATTATTTTTTACCTCTTCAAAACTCCACAATTTTTTTTTTTTTTTTTACCTCTTCAAAACTCCAACTTTTTTTTTTTTTTTTACCTCTTCAAAACTCTACAATTTTTTTTTTTTTTTTTTTACCTCTTCAAAACTCCAACTTTTTTTTTTTTACCTCTTCAAAACTCCAACTTTTTTTTTTTTTTTTTTACCTCTTCAAAACTCCAACATTGATTTTTTGTTCCTTTTTTTACCTCTTCAAAACTCCACAATTTTTTTTTTTTTTTTACCTCTTCAAAACTCCAACTTTTTTTTTTTTACCTCTTCAAAACTCCAACTTTTTTTTTTTTTTTTACCTCTTCAAAACTCTACAATTTTTTTTTTTTTTTTTACCTCTTCAAAACTCCAACTTTTTTTTTTTTTTACCTCTTCAAAACTCCAACATTGATTTTTTGTTCCTTTTTTTACCTCTTCAAAACTCCAAATTTTTTTTTTTTTTTTTTTACCTCTTCAAAACTCTTTTTTTTTTTTTTTTTACCTCTTCAAAACTACAACTTTTTTTTTTTTTTACCTCTTCAAAACTCCAACTTTTTTTTTTTTTTTTTTTTACCTCTTCAAAACTCCACAATTTTTTTTTTTTTTTTTTTTTACCTCTTCAAAACTCCAACATTGATTTTTTGTTCCTTTTTTTACCTCTTCAAAACTCCAACTTTTTTTTTTTTTTTTTTTTACCTCTTCAAAACTCCAACATTGATTTTTTGTTCCTTTTTTTACCTCTTCAAAACTCAAATTTTTTTTTTTTTTTTTTTACCTCTTCAAAACTCAATATTTTTTTTTTTTTTTTTTACCTCTTCAAAACTCCAACATTGATTTTTTGTTCCTTTTTTTACCTCTTCAAAACTCCAAATTTTTTTTTTTTTTTTACCTCTTCAAAACTCCAACTTTTTTTTTTTTTTTTACCTCTTCAAAACTCTACAATTTTTTTTTTTTTTTTTTACCTCTTCAAAACTCAATTTTTTTTTTTTTTTTTTTTACCTCTTCAAAACTCAATTTTTTTTTTTTTTTTTTTACCTCTTCAAAACTCCAACATTGATTTTTTGTTCCTTTTTTTACATCTTCAAAACTCCAAATTTTTTTTTTTTTTTTTTTACCTCTTCAAAACTCAATTATTATTTTTTTTTTTTACCTCTTCAAAACTCCAACTTTTTTTTTTTTTTACCTCTTCAAAACTCCACAAATTTTTTTATATTTTTTTTACCTCTTCAAAACTCCACAATTTTTTATTTATTTTTTTTACCTCTTCAAAACTCCAACATTGATTTTTTGTTCCTTTTTTTACCTCTTCAAAAATCCACAATTTTTTTTTTTTTTTTTTTTTACCTCTTCAAAACTCCAACTTTTTTTTTTTTTTACCTCTTCAAAACTCCAACATTGATTTTTTTTTTTACCTCTTCAAAACTCCAACATTGATTTTTTGTTCCTTTTTTTACCTCTTCAAAACTCCAACTTTTTTTTTTTTTTACCTCTTCAAAACTCAATTTTTTTTTTTTTTTCTTTTACCTCTTCAAAACTCCAACATTGATTTTTTGTTCCTTTTTTTACCTCTTCAAAACTCAATTTTTTTTTTTTTTTTTTTTACCTCTTCAAAACTCCAACATTGATTTTTTGTTCCTTTTTTTACCTCTTCAAAACTCCAAATTTTTTTTTTTTTTTACCTCTTCAAAACTCCAACTTTTTTTTTTTTTTTTACCTCTTCAAAACTCTACAATTTTTTTTTTTTTTTTTTTACCTCTTCAAAACTCAATTTTTTTTTTTTTTTTTTTTACCTCTTCAAAACTCAATTTTTTTTTTTTTTTTTTTACCTCTTCAAAACTCCAACATTGATTTTTTGTTCCTTTTTTTACATCTTCAAAACTCCAAATTTTTTTTTTTTTTTTTTTTACCTCTTCAAAACTCAATTATTATTTTTTTTTTTTACCTCTTCAAAACTCCAACTTTTTTTTTTTTTACCTCTTCAAAACTCCACAAATTTTTTTATATTTTTTTTACCTCTTCAAAACTCCACAATTTTTTATTTATTTTTTTTACCTCTTCAAAACTCCAACATTGATTTTTTGTTCCTTTTTTTACCTCTTCAAAAATCCACAATTTTTTTTTATTTTTTTTTTTACCTCTTCAAAACTCCAACTTTTTTTTTTTTTTACCTCTTCAAAACTCCAACATTGATTTTTTTTTTACCTCTTCAAAACTCCAACATTGATTTTTTGTTCCTTTTTTTACCTCTTCAAAACTCCAACTTTTTTTTTTTTTTTACCTCTTCAAAACTCAATTTTTTTTTTTTTTCTTTTACCTCTTCAAAACTCCAACATTGATTTTTTGTTCCTTTTTTTACCTCTTCAAAACTCAAATTTTTTTTTTTTTTTTTTTTACCTCTTCAAAACTCCAACATTGATTTTTTGTTCCTTTTTTTACCTCTTCAAAACTCCAAATTTTTTTTTTTTTTTTTTTACCTCTTCAAAACTCAATTTTTTTTTTTTTTTTTTTACCTCTTCAAAACTACAACTTTTTTTTTTTTTTACCTCTTCAAAACTCCAACTTTTTTTTTTTTTTTTTTTACCTCTTCAAAACTCCACAATTTTTTTTTTTTTTTTTTTTTACCTCTTCAAAACTCCAACATTTTTTTTTTTTTTACCTCTTCAAAACTCCAACATTGATTTTTTGTTCCTTTTTTTACCTCTTCAAAACTCCACAATTTTTTTTTTTTTTTTTTTACCTCTTCAAAACTCCAACTTTTTATTTTTTTTTACCTCTTCAAAACTCCAACTTTTTTTTTTTTTTTACCTCTTCAAAACTCCAACATTGATTTTTTGTTCCTTTTTTTACCTCTTCAAAACTCCACAATTTTTTTATTTTTTTTTTTACCTCTTCAAAACTCCAACATTTTTTTTTTTTTACCTCTTCAAAACTCCAACATTGATTTTTTGTTCCTTTTTTTACCTCTTCAAAACTCCACAATTTTTTTTTTTTTTTTTTTTACCTCTTCAAAACTCCAACATTTTTTTTTTTTTTACCTCTTCAAAACTCCAATTTTTTTTTTTTTTTACCTCTTCAAAACTCCAAATTTTTTTTTTTTTACCTCTTCAAAACTCCTAAATTCTTTTTTTTTTTTTTTACCTCTTCAAACCTCCACAAATTTTTTTTTTTTTTTTTTACCTCTTCAAAACTCCACAATTTTTTATTTATTTTTTTTACCTCTTCAAAACTCCAACATTGATTTTTTGTTACTTTTTTTACCTCTTCAAAACTCCAAATTTTTTTTTTTTTTTTTTACCTCTTCAAAACTCCAACTTTTTTTTTTTTTTTTTTTACCTCTTCAAAACTCCAACTTTTTTTTTTTTTTTACCTCTTCAAAACTCTACAATTTTTTTTTTTTTTTTTTTTTACCTCTTCAAAACTCCAACTTTTTTTTTTTTTACCTCTTCAAAACTCCAACATTGATTTTTTGTTCCTTTTTTTACCTCTTCAAAACTCCAAATTTTTTTTTTTTTTTTTTTTACCTCTTCAAAACTCAATTTTTTTTTTTTTTTTTACCTCTTCAAAACTACAACTTTTTTTTTTTTTACCTTTCAAAACTCCAACTTTTTTTTTTTTTTTTTTACCTCTTCAAAACTCCAACATTGATTTTTTGTTCCTTTTTTTACCTCTTCAAAACTCCACAATTTTTTTTTTTTTTTTTTTACCTCCTCAAAACTCCAACTTTTTATTTTTTTTACCTCTTCAAAACTCTACAATTTTTTTTTTTTTTTTTTTTTACCTCTTCAAAACTCCAACTTTTTTTTTTTTTTACCTCTTCAAAACTCCAACATTGATTTTTTGTTCCTTTTTTTACCTCTTCAAAACTCCAAATTTTTTTTTTTTTTTTTTTTACCTCTTCAAAACTCATTTTTTTTTTTTTTTTTTTACCTCTTCAAAACTACAACTTTTTTTTTTTTTTACCTCTTCAAAACTCCAACTTTTTTTTTTTTTTTTTTTACCTCTTCAAAACTCCAACTTTTTTTTTTTTTTACCTCTTCAAAACTCCAACATTGATTTTTTGTTCCTTTTTTTACCTCTTCAAAACTCCACAATTTTTTTTTTTTTTTTTTTTACCTCTTCAAAACTCCAACATTTTTTTTTTTTTTACCTCTTCAAAACTCCAATTTTTTTTTTTTTTTACCTCTTCAAAACTCCAAATTTTTTTTTTTTTACCTCTTCAAAACTCCTAAATTTTTTTTTTTTTTTTTTACCTCTTCAAAACTCCACAAATTTTTTTTTTTTTTTTTTACCTCTTCAAAACTCCACAATTTTTTATTTATTTTTTTTACCTCTTCAAAACTCCAACATTGATTTTTTGTTACTTTTTTTACCTCTTCAAAACTCCAAATTTTTTTTTTTTTTTTTTACCTCTTCAAAACTCCAAATTTTTTTTTTTTTTTTTTTACCTCTTCAAAACTCCAACTTTTTTTTTTTTTTTACCTCTTCAAAACTCTACAATTTTTTTTTTTTTTTTTTTTTACCTCTTCAAAACTCCAACTTTTTTTTTTTTACCTCTTCAAAACTCCAACATTGATTTTTTGTTACTTTTTTTACCTCTTCAAAACTCCAACAATTTTTTTTTTTTTTTTTTTTACCTCCTCAAAACTCCAACTTTTTATTTTTTTTTACCTCTTCAAAACTCTACAATTTTTTTTTTTTTTTTTTTTTACCTCTTCAAAACTCCAACTTTTTTTTTTTTTTACCTCTTCAAAACTCCAACATTGATTTTTTGTTCCTTTTTTTACCTCTTCAAAACTCCAAATTTTTTTTTTTTTTTTTTTACCTCTTCAAAACTCAATTTTTTTTTTTTTTTTTTACCTCTTCAAAACTACAACTTTTTTTTTTTTTTACCTCTTCAAAACTCCAACTTTTTTTTTTTTTTTTTTACCTCTTCAAAACTCCAACTTTTTTTTTTTTTTACCTCTTCAAAACTCCAACATTGATTTTTTGTTCCTTTTTTTACCTCTTCAAAACTCCAACTTTTTTTTTTTTTTACCTCTTCAAAACTCAATTTTTTTTTTTTTTTTTTTTACCTCTTCAAAACTCCAACTTTTTTTTTTTTTTACCTCTTCAAAACTCCAACATTGATTTTTTGTTCCTTTTTTTAACTCTTCAAAACTCCACAATTTTTTTTTTTTTTTTTTTACCTCTTCAAAACTACAACTTTTTTTTTTTTTTACCTCTTCAAAACTCCAACTTTTTTTTTTTTTTTTTTTACCTCTTCAAAACTCCAACTTTTTTTTTTTTTTACCTCTTCAAAACTCCAACATTGATTTTTTGTTCCTTTTTTTACCTCTTCAAAACTCCAACTTTTTTTTTTTTTTACCTCTTCAAAACTCAATTTTTTTTTTTTTTTTTTTACCTCTTCAAAACTCCAACTTTTTTTTTTTTTTTACCTCTTCAAAACTCCAACATTGATTTTTTGTTCCTTTTTTTAACTCTTCAAAACTCCACAATTTTTTTTTTTTTTTTTTTACCTCTTCAAAACTCCAACATTTTTTTTTTTTTTACCTCTTCAAAACTCCAACATTGATTTTTTGTTCCTTTTTTTACCTCTTCAAAACTCCAACTTTTTTTTTTTTTTACCTCTTCAAAACTCCAACATTGATTTTTTGTTCCTTTTTTTACATCTTCAAAACTCCAAATTTTTTTTTTTTTTTTTTTTACCTCTTCAAAACTCAATTTTTTTTTTTTTTTTTTTACCTCTTCAAAACTCCAAATTTTTTTTTTTTTACCTCTTCAAAACTCCACAAATTTTTTTATATTTTTTTTACCTCTTCAAAACTCCACAATTTTTTTTTTTTTTTTTTTACCTCTTCAAAACTCCAACATTGATTTTTTGTTCCTTTTTTTACCTCTTCAAAACTCCACAATTTTTTTTTTTTTTTTTTTTTACCTCTTCAAAACTCCAACTTTTTTTTTTTTTTACCTCTTCAAAACTCCAACATTGATTTTTTGTTCCTTTTTTTACCTCTTCAAAACTCCACAATTTTTTTTTTTTTTTTTACCTCTTCAAAACTCCAACATTTTTTTTTTTTTTACCTCTTCAAAACTCCAACATTGATTTTTTGTTCCTTTTTTTACCTCTTCAAAACTCCAACTTCTTTTTTTTTTTTACCTCTTCAAAACTCAATTTTTTTTTTTTTTTCTTTTACCTCTTCAAAACTCCAACTTTTTTTTTTTTTACCTCTTCAAAACTCCAACTTTTTTTTTTTTTTTACCTCTTCAAAACTCAATTTTTTTTTTTTTTTTTTTACCTCTTCAAAACTCCAACTTTTTTTTTTTTTTTACCTCTTCAAAACTCCACAATTTTTTTTTTTTTTTTTTTTACCTCTTCAAAACTCCAACTTTTTTTTTTTTTTTACCTCTTCAAAACTCAATTTTTTTTTTTTTTTTTACCTCTTCAAAACTACAACTTTTTTTTTTTTTTTTTTTACCTCTTCAAAACTCCAACTTTTTATTTTTTTTTACCTCTTCAAAACTCTACAATTTTTTTTTTTTTTTTTTTTTACCTCTTCAAAACTCCAACATTTTTTTTTTTTTTACCTCTTCAAAACTCCAATTTTTTTTTTTTTTACCTCTTCAAAACTCCTAAATTTTTTTTTTTTTTTTTTTACCTCTTCAAAACTCCAACTTTTTTTTTTTTTTACCTCTTCAAAACTCCACAATTTTTTTTATATTTTTTTTACCTCTTCAAAACTCCACAATTTTTTATTTATTTTTTTTACCTCTTCAAAACTCCAACATTGATTTTTGTTCCTTTTGTTACCTCTCCAAAACTCCAATTTTTTTTTATTTTTTTTTACCTCTTCAAAACTCCAACTTTTTTTTTTTTTTTTTACCTCTTCAAAACTCTACAATTTTTTTTTTTTTTTTTTTACCTCTTCAAAACTCCAACTTTTTTTTTTTTTACCTCTTCAAAACTCCAACATTGATTTTTTGTTCCTTTTTTTACATCTTCAAAACTCCAAATTTTTTTTTTTTTTTTTTTTACCTCTTCAAAACTCAATTTTTTTTTTTTTTTTTTTACCTCTTCAAAACTCCAACTTTTTTTTTTTTTTACCTCTTCAAAACTCCACAATTTTTTTATATTTTTTTTACCTCTTCAAAACTCCACAATTTTTTATTTATTTTTTTTACCTCTTCAAAACTCCAACATTGATTTTTTGTTCCTTTTTTTACCTCTTCAAAACTCCACAATTTCTTTTATTTTTTTTTTTTACCTCTTCAAAACTCCAACTTTTTTTTTTTTTTACCTCTTCAAAACTCCAACATTGATTTTTTGTTCCTTTTTTTACCTCTTCAAAACTCCACAATTTTTTTTTTTTTTTTTTTTACCTCTTCAAAACTCCAACTTTTTATTTTTTTTACCTCTTCAAAACTCTACAATTTTTTTTTTTTTTTTTTTTTACCTCTTCAAAACTCCAACTTTTTTTTTTTTTTACCTCTTCAAAACTCCAACATTGATTTTTTGTTCCTTTTTTTACCTCTTCAAAACTCCAAATTTTTTTTTTTTTTTTTTTACCTCTTCAAAACTCTTTTTTTTTTTTTTTTTTACCTCTTCAAAACTACAACTTTTTTTTTTTTTTACCTCTTCAAAACTCCAACTTTTTTTTTTTTTTTTTTTACCTCTTCAAAACTCCACAATTTTTTTTTTTTTTTTTTTTTACCTCTTCAAAACTCCAACATTGATTTTTTGTTCCTTTTTTTACCTCTTCAAAACTCCACAATTTTTTTTTTTTTTTTTTTACCTCTTCAAAACTCTACAATTTTTTTTTTTTTTTTTTTACCTCTTCAAAACTCCACAATTTTTTTTTTTTTTTTTTTTTACCTCTTCAAAACTCCAACATTTTTTTTGTTTTTACCTCTTCAAAACTCCAACATTGATTTTTTGTTCCTTTTTTTACCTCTTCAAAACTCCAATTTTTTTTTTTTTTTTTTTTACCTCTTCAAAACTCCAACATTGATTTTTTGTTCCTTTTTTTACCTCTTCAAAACTCAATTTTTTTTTTTTTTTTTTTTTACCTCTTCAAAACTCCAACATTTATTTTTTGTTCCTTTTTTTACCTCTTCAAAACTCAAATTTTTTTTTTTTTTTTTTTTTACCTCTTCAAAACTCCATTGATTTTTTGTTCCTTTTTTTACCTCTTCAAAACTCCAACTTTTTTTTTTTTTTACCTCTTCAAAACTCCAACATTGATTTTTTGTTCCTTTTTTTACCTCTTCAAAACTCCAACTTTTTTTTTTTTTTTTACCTCTTCAAAACTCCAACTTTTTTTTTTTTTACCTCTTCAAAACTACAACTTTTTTTTTTTTTTTACCTCTTCAAAACTCCAACTTTTTTTTTTTTTTTTTTTACCTCTTCAAAACTCCACATTTTTTTTTTTTTTTTTTTTTTACCTCTTCAAAACTCCACAATTTTTTTTTTTTTTTTTACCTCTTCAAAACTCCAACTTTTTTTTTTTTTTACCTCTTCAAAACTCCAACATTGATTTTTTGTTCCTTTTTTTACCTCTTCAAAACTCCAATTTTTTTTTTTTTTTTTTTTTTACCTCTTCAAAACTCAATTTTTTTTTTTTTTTTTTACCTCTTCAAAACTACAACTTTTTTTTTTTTTTTTTTTACCTCTTCAAAACTCCACAATTTTTTTTTTTTTTTTTTTTTACCTCTTCAAAAATCTAACTTTTTTTTTTTTTACCTCTTCAAAACTCCAACATTGATTTTTTGTTCCTTTTTTTACCTCTTCAAAACTCCACAATTTTTTTTTTTTTTTTTTTTTACCTCTTCAAAACTCCAACTTTTTATTTTTTTTTTACCTCTTCAAAACTCCAACTTTTTATTTTTTTTACCTCTTCAAAACTCTACAATTTTTTTTTTTTTTTTTTTTTACCTCTTCAAAACTCCAACTTTTTTTTTTTTTTACCTCTTCAAAACTCCAACATTAATTTTTTGTTCCTTTTTTTACCTCTTCAAAACTCCAAATTTTTTTTTTTTTTTTTTTACCTCTTCAAAACTCTTTTTTTTTTTTTTTTTTACCTCTTCAAAACTCCAACTTTTTTTTTTTTTTACCTCTTCAAAACTCCAACTTTTTTTTTTTTTTTTTTTACCTCTTCAAAACTCCACAATTTTTTTTTTTTTTTTTTTTACCTCTTCAAAACTCCAACATTGATTTTTTGTTCCTTTTTTTACCTCTTCAAAACTCCAGTTTTTTTTTTTTTTTTTTTACCTCTTCAAAACTCCAACTTTTTATTATTTTTTACCTCTTCAAAACTCTACAATTTTTTTTTTTTTTTTTTTTTACCTCTTCAAAACTCCAACTTTTTTTTTTTTTTACCTCTTCAAAACTCCAACATTGATTTTTTGTTCCTTTTTTTACCTCTTCAAAACTCCAAATTTTTTTATTTTTTTTTTTACCTCTTCAAAACTCAATTTTTTTTTTTTTTTTACCTCTTCAAAACTACAACTTTTTTTTTTTTTTACCTCTTCAAAACTCCAACTTTTTTTTTTTTTTTTTTACCTCTTCAAAACTCCACAATTTTTTTTTTTTTTTTTTTTACCTCTTCAAAACTCCACAATTTTTTTTTTTTTTTTTTACCTCTTCAAAACTCCAACTTTTTTTTTTTTTTACCTCTTCAAAACTCCAACATTGATTTTTTGTTCCTTTTTTTACCTCTTCAAAACTCCAATTTTTTTTTTTTTTTTTTTACCTCTTCAAAACTCAATTTTTTTTTTTTTTTTTTACCTCTTCAAAACTACAACTTTTTTTTTTTTTTTTTTTACCTCTTCAAAACTCCACAATTTTTTTTTTTTTTTTTTTTACCTCTTCAAAAATCTAACTTTTTTTTTTTTTACCTCTTCAAAACTCCAACATTGATTTTTTGTTCCTTTTTTTACCTCTTCAAAACTCCACAATTTTTTTTTTTTTTTTTTTACCTCTTCAAAACTCCAACTTTTTTTTTTTTTTACCTCTTCAAAACTCCAACATTGATTTTTTGTTCCTTTTTTTACCTCTTCAAAACTCCAAATTTTTTTTTTTTTTTTTTTACCTCTTCAAAACTCAATTTTTTTAATTTTTTTTTACCTCTTCAAAACTACAACTTTTTTTTTTTTTACCTCTTCAAAACTCCAACATTGATTTTTTGTTCCTTTTTTTACCTCTTCAAAACTCCAACTTTTTTTTTTTTTTACCTCTTCAAAACTCAATTTTTTTTTTTTTTTTTTTACCTCTTCAAAACTCCAACTTTTTTTTTTTTTTACCTCTTCAAAACTCCAACATTGATTTTTTGTTCCTTTTTTTAACTCTTCAAAACTCCACAATTTTTTTTTTTTTTTTTTACCTCTTCAAAACTCCAACATTTTTTTTTTTTTTACCTCTTCAAAACTCCAACATTGATTTTTTGTTCCTTTTTTTACCTCTTCAAAACTCCAACTTTTTTTTTTTTTTTACCTCTTCAAAACTCAATTTTTTTTTTTTTTTTTTTACCTCTTCAAAACTCCAACTTTTTTTTTTTTTTTACCTCTTCAAAACTCCACAATTTTTTTTTTTTTTTTTTTTTACCTCTTCAAAACTCCAACTTTTTTTTTTTTTTACCTCTTCAAAACTCAATTTTTTTTTTTTTTTTACCTCTTCAAAACTACAACTTTTTTTTTTTTTTTTTTTACCTCTTCAAAACTCCACAATTTTTTTTTTTTTTTTTTTTACCTCTTCAAAAATCTAACTTTTTTTTTTTTTACCTCTTCAAAACTACAACTTTTTTTTTTTTTTACCTCTTCAAAACTCCAACTTTTTTTTTTTTTTTTTTACCTCTTCAAAACTCCACAATTTTTTTTTTTTTTTTTTTTTACCTCTTCAAAACTCCAACATTGATTTTTTGTTCCTTTTTTTACCTCTTCAAAACTCCACAATTTTTTTTTTTTTTTTTTTACCTCTTCAAAACTCC
>NW_028258768.1:0-38607 GCF_982586985.1 Callionymus lyra
AGATCAGCAGCGGAAAACAAACTTTAAAAACAAATCGAGAAAAAGGAAGGCGCGCTGCCCCCCCGAGTAGATTACTCTAAACATAATAAACAAGATTATATAACGAGATTAAACCGCGAGAAGGAAAAGTCAAATAAATCTGCTGAGGTTTTATTTACCTCCGTGGTTCTGCATAAGTACGTTAAGATCCTTCACCACAGAAACTCTGATCCTTTAAAGCAACATTTTAAGTGATTGAACTAAACTCCACTAAACTAAAGTTCCTCCCGTGAGTCCGAAGCACAAACTTACGCCCGGTGGTCGATCGCTGCCTCTGATGGCATCTCAAGTGCAAACACCAAGAAGTCCAGGTTCAGCCCGAACATCAGCGATAAGATCACACACACACACGCACACACACACACACACACACAGATATGGAAGCAGAGGTCAGGAGTTGCATAACGGGCGGCACCGTGACATGGCAAGATGTGTCCCGGCAACGACCCGAGAGAAAACGAAAAAAAAATCACTTTATTCTTCTTGTACCGTTGTGAAGCTTTATCGCCGTGGCAACACAACTTAATCTTCGACCAACAAGAAGTTTTTTGACTCATTGTGCGAGTGTTGACGCAGACTCGTGTGAAGTCGCTTGAGAAGGTGAAGGAATGCAAATAAAAATAAGGGAGGAAACTTGAACAAACACTTGTAATACATGGATTTATAAGTGACTTTGACAAATGTATCTACACACGTGTGTTGTGCACGTGGATTAGTTACGTGTGTAGCGCTTGTTGAAACCTCGGCTCAAAGTCCAAACTCACACGACCTGAACTCTGTGCACAGATTTCTTCATAAACAAAAAAAAACACACACACGAGGCAAAACGTGAATAAATTAGCTATTAATTATAGAGATATATACTGTATTTGGCTTTCAAATCATATTTATAGTTCAATAAATTGTGTCTAAAATAAATTAATATTTTATTTTATTGTAATACATGGAATTATAAGTGATATTTTATTTAATGATAAACATTTAAATATTCACAGAGTTTGTTCATTATTGTGTTGCAGTTAAACATCCAGCCTCTAGATGGCAGCAGTCATTATGTCCTGCGCAGGTAGTTCAACAATTAAATCCCGCAAGATCCCTGAGGATCAATGACTGAGGACGAGAGGATACAGTGACTCCATCAGCATTTAAAGCTGATTGTTTGGACATATTTTGGTTTGAAAACAAAATGAAAGCAGTTACGACTTCGTCAAGAGTCGTGTGGTCTGTAAATTATGCGATTGGGTCATTTGTTTGAATCAAATTACGGTACCAACACCGGTGCCTAAAACAAGTACTTTTGAAACAGTTCCAAAACAGTGATTTAAGAAAAACTATCCAAAATAAAGTGTTTTTCCTAAAGTAAATTTATATATTTTCTACGTATAATTAAATACATTTGAAACACTTCGTATTAGTTGATGTTTTATAGGGTCATAATAAAATATATACTATCGTGATAATTTGATTGTGATGATTTCTTTCAAAATTAAAATGTGGTAAAATAAAATAATTATTTTTTTAATTTACAAATAACATGTAAATATTCACAGCGTATGTGTTGCGATGAAACTTCTGGCCTCTAGATGGCAGTCGTTACGTCCTCCGCAGCTAAAGGAACGATGTAAATTCCGGCGATGACTGAGAACGGGAGGATACAGTGAGTCTAGCAGCTTTTAAAGCTGATGTTTGGACATATTTTGGTTTGAAAACAAAATAAAGTAGTTACGACTTCATCAAGAGTCATGTGGTCTGTAAATACTACAACACCAGAGTCAAGTACTGGCCAATACTACACATATATACTTGTTACTACACTATCACAACACCAGAGTCAAGTACTGGACAATACTACACATATATACTTGTTACTACACTATCACAACACCAGAGTCAAGTACTGGACAATACTACACATATATACTTGTTACTACACTATCACAACACCAGAGTCAAGTACTGGACAATACTACACATATATACTTGTTACTACACTATCACAACACCAGAGTCAAGTACTGGACAATACTACACATAAATACTTGTTACTACACTATCACAACACCAGAGTCAAGTACTGGACAATACTACACATATATACTTGTTACTACACTATCACAACACCAGAGTCAAGTACTGGACAATACTACACAATATCTTTGTTACTACACTATCACAACACCAGAGTCAAGTACTGGACAATACTACACATTTATACTTGTTAATACACTATCACAACACCAGACTCAAGTACTGGACAATACTACACAATATCTTTGTTACTACACTATCACAACACCAGAGTCAAGTACTGGACAATACTACACATTTATACTTGTTAATACACTATCACAACACCAGAGTCAAATACTGGACAATACTACACATATATACTTGTTACTACACTATCACAACACCAGAGTCAAGTACTGGACAATACTACACATATATACTTGTTCCTACACTATCACTATATATCGTATTGTATACTGTAATCGTATCATATCAGTAGATTCTTAAAACACCACTAAGATCAGGTCAAAATCCAAACATTGATAAACGTTACATGAATATTCTCTGAGAGAAGTTGAAGCTACAGTTTATAAAAAGAGGCAAAAGTTCTTCTCATGCAATTCCTTCAACACGACCATCTGAACACTTATTTCACAGTTCATCACCTCGACGAGTCAAGAACGTCACGACGGCTCCAGCACGTCAGACGTATAATAAAAAGCAACTGTTGTCTTTGTAGTCGTCCCTCTTCCCGTCCCACTCTCAGCACCAGGTGTTCGACCCGAACACTCTCACCTAGAAATCTGACGACAAACTGCCGCCGGTCACACGACGTGGAGCTGCTAACTCTCCGGGTTCGCTCGACAATAGAGCCGTCATGGCCGTCATGGCCGTCACACCTTCTCGCTCTCAGGAGCCTTTTCAAGTGTCGAGGACACGCTCTTATTTATATAGATGCTTAGAAGATGCACGGTTCAACTTTTTTGAATTGTTAGCTTAGCTTAGCTATTTTGCTCTGAGAATTTTTGTTCTACTTTCTCATGTTTGCTTTCTTTATTTGTTTAAACTGGATCTGTTGACCTTTAGTCTTTTGAATTATTCCATTTATTGTTTTTTTGTGCGTTTTTTGTGAACAAAAAACTCTGTGAATCGTGGAGATTATTAAACTGATTTCGATGAATTAGGATTCATTGTTGCTTTTGAGTCATTTCAAGAAGCCATCGTTGGTTTTCTGTGCCTCGATGAGTATAGTTTAAATCTCACTTTTAAATTCGTCAAACTCACTTTTGCGGTTAGTGTGAGTGTTAGCTAGTTAGCAACATCGCTAACACTAGCTTGGTTAGCAAACATGCTCTTTTACGGAAATTTTTGGGGCTATCCTGAGCAACTCTTGCTGAGTATTTTCCAGCATCAAGTGTTGATGACACTCTTGGGTGTTATTTATTTATATAGATGCTTAGAAGATGCACGGTTCAACTTTTTTGAATTGTTAGCTTATCTTAGCCATTTTGCTCTGAGAATTTTTGTTCTACTTTCTCATGTTTGCTTTCTTTATTTGTTTTTGCTTTCTTTATTTGTTTAAACTGGATCTGTTGAACCTTTGGTCTTTTGAATTATTCTATTTATTTGCTTTTCGTGCATCTTTTGCGAACAAAAATCTCTGTGAATCGTGGGGATTATTGAAGTGATTTCGATGAATTAGGATTCATTGTTTTGAGTCATTTAAAGAAGCCATCGTTGGTTTTCTGTGCCTTGATGAGTATAGTTTAAATCTCACTTTTAAATTCGTCAAACTCACTTTTGCGGTTAGTGTGAGTGTTAGCTAGTTAGCAACATCGCTAACACTAGCTTGGTTAGCAAACAAGCTCTTTTACGGAAATTTTTGGGGCTATCCTGAGCAACTCTTGCTGAGTATTTTCCAGCATCAAGTGTCGAGGACACTCTTGGGTGTTATTTATTTATATAGATGCTTAGAATAACACGGTTCAATTCTTTTGAACTGTTAGCTTAGCTTAGCTATTTTGCTCTGGGAATTTTTGTTCTAGTTTCTCATGTTTGCTTTCTTTATTTGTTTTTGCTTTCTTTATTTGTTTAAACTGGATCTGTTGAACCTTTGGTCTTTTGAATTATTCTATTTATTTGCTTTTCGTGCATCTTTTGCGAACAAAAATCTCTGTGAATCGTGGAGATTATTGAACTGATTTAGATGAATTAGGATCCATTGTTTTGAGTCATTTAAAGAAGCCATCGTTGGTTTTCTGTGCCTTGATGAGTATAGTTTAAATCTCTATTTTAAATTCCTCAAACTCACTTTTGCAGTTAGTGTGAGTGTTAGCTAGTTAGCAACATCGCTAACACTAGCTTGGTTAGCAAACATGCTCTTTTACGGAAATTTTTGGGGCTATCCTGAGCAACTCTTGCTGAGTATTTTCCAGCATCAAGTGTTGATGACACTCTTGGGTGTTATTTATTTATATAGATGCTTAGAATAACACGGTTCAATTATTTTGAACTGTTAGCTTAGCTTAGCTATTTTGCTCTGGGAATTTTTGTTCTAGTTTCTCATGTTTGCTTTCTTTATTTGTTTTTGCTTTCTTTATTTGTTTAAACTGGATCTGTTGAACCTTTGGTCTTTTGAATTATTCTATTTATTTGCTTTTCGTGCATCTTTTGCGAACAAAAATCTCTGTGAATCGTGGAGATTATTGAACTGATTTAGATGAATTAGGATTCATTGTTTTGAGTCATTTAAAGGAAGCCATCGTTGGTCGTTCTGTGCCTTTATGAGTATAGTTTAAATCTCAATTTTAAATTCCTCACACTCACTTTTGCAGTTTGTGTGAGTGTTAGCTAGTTAGCAACATTGCTAACACTAGCTTGGTTAGCAAACGTCCTCTTTTACAGAAATTTTTGGGAGCTATCCTGTATTTTTCAGCATCTCCAAAAGGCCTGGTTAAGTTTCTTTTTGGAAAATCAGAGAATGTTTAGCTAATATCGTAAACCCCTCAAAATTGTACGACAATTTCACTTAACGAGGAAGTTTTTTGGTCAAGATTTTGGTCAAACAACTTTCCTGTACTTCTAATGTATTTTCCTAAAGCCAATAAAAAAGGTCCGATGATCTTCAGTGTCGTACGTCAAATGTGGACGACGTGAAGATGGTTTCAGTCAAATCTTTACAACAAAAACTTTGGCTTAGTCGCGAGACAAATCAAGATGAACAAGTTTCTAGTCGACACGTGTCAACAAAGACAAAAATGATCGTCTTTGTTTGTTTTTGTTTCGTTTCTAACGTACGCCTCATAAAGCTATTCGCTGGATTATCTTAGTTAGCAACGTGCACCTAGCATAGCCGCGCTAACATTTTTGTTTATTTTAAATTCAATTATTCTCAGTCCCCGCTTTCCGTTTGAGGTTATTTGTGTTGTTGTTGTGGGTAGAAAGACACACTAGTTGCAGGTATAACCCCAGAGAATGTGTGCGTCTCCGTGCGGTCGCTGTGGATAATTCTAGTTTAAAAGTCTTTCAGCTGCAGGAAAGAAAAAGACTGTCGTTCAGATTCGTTTCACGTTTACTGAAGCATTTTGTTCTGTTTTCAACGCGCTAAGCTTGACGGGCACAAGCGTCGCATGATCTGGTTTCGAGGCGATGAGAAGATGTCGGTGAATCGCACGACGCACACCGGGTTAAAAGGTTACAAGTTGAGGATAAAAATGTAAAATAAAACCAAAACAACGGATGATTTAGTAAATGAGAACTTGTAGAAAGGTGACTTTAAATACAATTTATTATTATTATTTATTATAAAAATTAAGGAGGCGACTTGCTCTTGCAACTCCTGACGGAAAGTTATTAGTCATAAACCAAAGCAGCATTTTCCGGAAACCTGTTCTGGTCATTGATGTCATTTCTATTCTAGGTTAGGTTAGGTAGAACTTTATTCTAAATTGTTTTTTTTCCAATTATCCACAGCAAATACAGCAATTTTTCATAACAAATAATCAAAATAAAATAAGAACAAAGAGAAATAAAGAGAAAGAACAAGATGATACAAGCTAAGTCTAAAGATAAAGATAAAGAACATAGATCAAAGAAAAATAACAAAGACAAAGGATACAAAGATTAACATAGAACAGAACATCATGATACTTTTACTCCACTCCTGCCCCAAATTATATTGATTATTACTGTCTGAAGGGTGTTTTATTTTGAAAAATATATATATTTTCTCCGAAGTAATATTATTCTGCGACTCTAGAAACGTCAAGGCCCTCGTTTTTGGTCAAGTTTAGTCCTAAAATAAACCTGTAAACAAGTGAAAAATATTTTAAAATATGATTTATTTCGAGTGTTTGTATCTGAAAGGGGGTCCAGAGCACAAAGATGGCTGAAGACCATCTGCTCCTGAGGGACAGTCCACAGATAAGGGACGACCCTTAAAGTCAGACTTTTACGAAAGCGCGATAAAAGTTTGTGGCGTTGACCTAAAAACACAGTTTCCTGTGTGAAAAACACAAAACGCTCTTCGTAGCTGCAGAGTTGATGCATCAGATTGTGTGTTTTCCAAAGTGTGTTTGAAGATATTGAAGGACACACACACACGCACACACACACACACAGAGGAGCATCAATCAATAGTAATCACTTCATCATCGAAGCAGACGAACCAGAGGAACCTTCTTCTTCTCGTGATCATGTTATCATGGAAATGTTCTGCCGAGGTGCATTTTACGAGCACCGTCGTCCATATAGACTGTTCTTTAAAGAGGCTCTTTTAAGATAAGATTAGTCTTTATAGATCCTCTCACGACCCTTAGAAGGAGGTCCAGACACACAGAGCTTCAACAACAACATTCTCATCGTTAATCACTGGATTATTATAGTTAAAGAAATGTGCGAAAAATGGCTTTTCATTGATTAACTATTGTTAAATTTACAAATATAGTATATAAATTGTATTTCACTGCATAATAATGTTATTTTTCTTTGATCTATGTTCTTTATCGTTATCTTTAGACTTAGATTGTGTCATCTTGTTCTTTCTCTTTATTTCTCTTTGTTCTTATTTTATTTTGATTATTTTTTTATGAAAAATTGCTGTATTTGCTGTGGATAATTTGGATAAAAACTATTTCATGCAAGAGACCTCCTGAGGGATCAATAAACCTACCTAAGCTAATAATTATGATAGTCTTTGATGGTATTTTGAGATTTAAAACATTCAGTCGGCTTTAGAATTATGTTCCACGTATAATAATAATAATAATAAACAATTATGATGCAAAAAAGGTACTTTTCTCGTCGTTTTTTTCTATATCTGGAGCGTCAAACTCCATCAAACAAGTCTTAGATGCAGGTCAAACAAAATGTATATTATACCAAACAGTAAAAAATATTTTTAATTTCAATTTATCTTAATTCTCTCTGTGTTTGTTCTCCTTCAATCTTTCTCATTCAAGACTCTCAAATAAAAGTTACAGATCACCATAATGACAACCTTGAGTCGTCAGGATTATTAAAAAAAATAACAATAAATAAATATATATAATGCTCTAAGAATAATATATGAGCTTAAATATAAAAGGACGGTTGGCCAAAAAAACTGTTTATATTGCGACACAGAAATATGAGTTAACACCTGATGAGCAAGATAGAGAGAAGAGGGAACTTAATGTCGTCATAACGGTCTTTAGAAAAATGCATTTCTTTAGTAGTATTTATAATTTAAATGAATATAGTTACGATTAAAGTAGTTTGAATGTGAATTAAACTGAACACAATCCTGGATCAATAACATTCACGCGGTGCTTTAGGCGTGATTGTGGATAAATAAAGTATTTTAAAAGTATGACATTAGTACTTGTACACTCACGAGTACACGCTGTTTATTTAAAGTTTCGTGTTGTTAAAGTAAATGAACGTTTCAAGCGCGACAAACGTGTCAAATCTTTACGCAAAAGTTGTATTAAATGATCGTTAACAGGCGAGGCCCCGCCCCCCCCAAACATCTGTCAATCACACGAAAACATGCATAGAAAAGAAAAAGTTTTTGAACATTTTTCTCACGATCGGTGAAAGTTTTGCTCCGAGTTTCTCCAAATCTCTGGGCGTTTTTCTTCCACCGAGTGAATCTGATCCTTGAAAAACTCTCAAAAACTCTCGGACTCGCAAACTCTCGCTCGATGACGTCACGCTGCAAACTTTACGAACTTACTTTTGGGTGTTTTTTGTGTTTTTTTTATGTTCATCCGCGCAGTCCGTTCTCGTCGCGTCGCGTCCCCGCCATGTTGTCCAGACCCCCCGCGGCGCTGCTGTGTGCCCGAGGCTACATGAGGTCCGGGTGTTCCCGGGTGTGCGTGTGCTCGCCTCGCACGGATGTCTCGCACTTTTATGATTCCATCCCATAAAGTCCTGAGACTCGCTTCACCCGTGGCGAGTCCGGCGGAGTTCAGAATAAAAGCACTTCCGTCACGTGGCTTTTCAGAATAAAAGTGACGCGCGGAGATATTTTCCCTCATAAAGCAAAGATCACCTTGAAGTGAGTTTAAAGAAAAGTGTAAATAACTGTTGTCTACTATCTATGCAAGTCAATTATTGTCTTATTTTTTTTATTCAGGTTGAAACAAAAAAGGTAATTTTGATGTTTTAAATTCAAATATATATATTTTTCTATTCTGAACATTACAGAATCTGGTAGTTGTCCATTATGTTGATAAACACGAAGGGAAATATGTCACACTATATTTAAAATGTAGTAGAAATGTACTCATGGAAATCAAACATTAATTCAATATAATTGTAATACGTTAGTTTTGTTTTTTCACACGACTAACGATATACATTAAGGTTTTTATTACTGTTTAAATGTGTTCATTCATCATTATTATCCACTTAAACATATGTTTTTATGGTTTGTTTAATTCACAATATTTCAATGAACAGTGAAACATGAAACATTTTTCACATATATATATATATTAAAACTCATCTACACACTAAAGCCACTAGTTTCAGAATGACGTGTATAATAATAATAATAATAATAATAATAATAATAATAATAATAATAATAATAATAATTAAAAGTACAATAAAATCAGAAGTTTCTGATTAAAAGAAGTACTTTTTTGATTTGGTCATCAGAATCAGTGAAAGTGCATGATTTGAATTTGAAAACATACACTAATAAAGATTTTACGAATTAACATTGAGTCAAATGACTGTAGTCAACGAGCTATGCTCGCAGGAAACAATCAACAACATCTTTTTGTAAATTCTGTCATTGCCCATTAAAGTTGAAACAGAATCTTAATTTTAAAGTTTTTAATTCAAATCTGAGGTTGTTTTTTTATGCTTTACATTACAGTCATAATGAATTTGTCAATTTTGTTTGTAGAAAATTCGGTTTGGTGTCACATTTATATTTAAAATGACGATTAAATGTGCTAAAGAAAGACAAACATTATTTCTACGTAAATATATTTGTAAACGGTTAGTTTAGTGTAAAAAACAATTCAATATAAATTTTAAAAAAAATTAACACACGACTAATATAATACATTTAAATTTCTCTGTGAGTTCATTCACTCATTTTATTCCACTTTATTGAGTGTATTTTGTAAATTCACAGCACTTCAATGAAAAGTTTGGGTCTTTTTAAAATACATTTTTTTACGAACATTTCTATATTATTCTCAGCTCATAAAATGAACCAAAGGACACAAAAGCCACCAGTTTCAAAAAATACATATATACATATAAATAATGTTATAAGAAGTACAATAAAAGCAGGAGTCGCTGAAGATAAGGAAGAAAAATGTGAGATTCTCAAATATCAGTGAAAGGTTGTAAATAAAATGAATAAACATTACAAATTATTATTGAGCTTTTCCCTTTTTAAGTGTATATTTAACCCATTAATGACTGTCGTCTACTATCCATGATAGCAAGAAAAAAATTCTGTTCATTTTTTCAATTAATATGTTGATATTGACATTATAAGACAAATTCTTTTAATACATTTTCCTCACATTTCTGTAATTCACAGCTCAGAAAAAGGACAAAAAAAAGCCACCAGAATGAACTTTATAATAAAAAATAATAAAAAGTCAAAGCAGAAGTTGCAGATTATAAAGAAGTCAATTTGTAATAAACTGTCAAAGAAAAAAATGTGATATACATTTGAAAAATCTACTTTCACTCGTTCAATATAAAGGGAAGCTCGAGCCACAGGAAACATTTCTATGAATTCCAAGTGGAGGTTATGAAGGTTGTTGTCTGCAGGTCACGAGCGATAAGATGGTATTTACCTCCATTAGGATTTCAACTCGTGTCAGATTATACGACATATAAATACGACAGTTGTCCATCCTCGTTCAATGAAGAAGACGCTTTATGGCGGTTTTATCAAAGCTAGAATAAAACAACATGAACAATATAACAGATGTATTTGGTATATTTTAAAATGTGTATTATTATTATTATTATTATTAAAAATATATATATTTTTGTGTTTGCGCTCTTAACCACTGCGTCATCAATCACCAAATAAATCAAACTATTCGTGTGTAAAATATTTAAAAAATAAATATTACAAAAACAACGTGATTGACACTTTCCTCCAGCAGATGTCGCAAAAGCCAAATACATAGAGTTTAAGCGGAATCAGGAATTTATGTGTTTTTTAAAAACCATCGTTATTATTATAATTATTTAAAGAATGAATTAAATTATTATTATTTAAAGAATGAATTAAATTATTATTATTTAAAGAATTAATTAAATTATTATTATTTAAAGAATGACTTAAATTATTATTATTTAAAGAATTAATTAAAATATTATTATTTAAAGAATTAATTAAATTATTATTCTCGTCATTACAACCCAAGAAGTATTGACGTTCTTTAACCACATTCTTGCAAATTAAATAAATAAAAAACGTAAATCTGTTAAAAAAAACTGTTAAAAAAAGAGTTGATGAGGATAATTTTAAGACACACAAACAAAAGTAGTAACAGAAATTTCGACTATAATAAATGATTCACATTTTTAAAAGTATTTCCCTTTAGATATATACTTATTTCAAATATGTGTCTGTAAAACAATTCCATTTATTTGATAAATATTTTTATATATATATATATATATATATATATATATATATATATATATATATATATATATATAGCTCTATTTATATACATTAAAATGAACGTAGCTCATTCAAGGGTTTACTAGTTGGTCTGCGGCCGAGACGTTGTTGCTGACTCGTCATTTTTCTCCACCTATCGAGGTGTTACCTGTAAGAGGCTCATGAGCTTACATCCCATAGACGGGTCAACAGCAGCATCGTGTTCCGCGCCAACAATCCATCGTTTTCATGATCACTGGAAAAACTCTTGGTTCAAATCTGACCATATTTTTGTTTATTTCACTTCATCACTGACTCACTGCACCGTTTGTTCATGTTGTCATGGAGACCTTTGATGACATCATGTTTTAAGATAAGATCATGAAAATAAAACATCTGAGATAAAAAGCCGATGAAGGAAAAAAAGTTTTTGAATGATTTGATTGAATGTTTTGTTAGAGAACAAACTGAAATAAAGACAATATCATTTGAGATTTTTATTTTTTGTTTAGTTATTTTTAGCCAAACATATTTTGCTCTTCTTGTATAATTCAGTTTTACATCCTTGCTGTAAATATCTGCTTAAATCAATAAGTACAATCATTTAAAATATAAAGAATATACACATTTATATCATTATATTAAATATTAATATGATCGATTGTTGCTTGTATTCCCAGTGCTGATCTTAGAAGGTATACAATTAATTTAGAATCTTTATCCTAATAATAATAATTATAATTATAATAATAATAATTATTATTATTATTATTAATAATAATAATAATTATTATTATTATATTATTATATATATTTTATACTTCTTAATAGTTCATACTTACTCTTTGAAATATTCTCCTGTTCATTTAAATAGTAAATAGATATCTTGTTGGTTGTAAGTGTTAAATGTGTTAAAAGATAACTATAAAATATAAAAAATATATATTATTCATGAATTTATTCATATAATTTATTATAATTTATATACCGAGTGATGTCATAGAAATTATACAATTAATTTGGAATATTTACCATGATATTTTATTCATTAAAATAAAATGTTTATTTTATTTTATTTATATTTTCAACTATTAAAAATAACCAAATCTCAAATGATCATTCAAATGACAGAGGGAATAAAAAAGAAAGGTCAATTCAATATCAATACTATCATCATGTACTATTATTTATATTATTATTATTACTTTTATTATATCCTCAATGATCTTAATCCTGCAATATAATTAGTTTTTATTTTTGTAATTAAAAATGAACAATTTACCATTCAAAGAACAGAGAAAAAAACATACATATATATATATATATATATATATATACATATATAAATATATATATATATATATATATATATATATATATATATATATATATTTTATGTATATATATAAAATCAAAAAATGAAACAAACACAACATTCTGCTACGACACTCATTTAATATTGTCAAATAAAAATGTGTTTTTTCATCGCCTGGTTCAATCTATTCTCTCCGTCTGAGTTCAAAGGTCAATTAATCCACATTTTCTTTCCCCCTCTTTATGTTCTTCCATTGCTCGACATCATGAGCTTCTTCTTTAAACAAGTTTTTAAAGTTTCTGTCTTGTCCTCTGTTGACAAACAAACAAATATTTCACCCTGAATTCACAGCCTCGGTTGATAATCTGGTGTGGAGCTGCTGTTGTAGCAACCACTGAGCTCAGGTTCTGAGCTGAAAAGATTCACGCCAGCAAAACGCTGCAGACCTCCAGGACCTCGGGGGACGAGACTTCGTTATCTTTAATTACCGCGGCTCCGCTGGGGTGGACTTTTATTCAATCTGCTGCTGCACTTGCTGCCAACATATTACCGCGCAATTACACTTCACCTCAGGAAGCCCAGGTGTTTTTTTTCATTGTCGAAGGTGGTAAAAAAAAGTGATGCCTCGTACTTCCTCACGTATTAACGAGGCTTTTCCCAGCGACCGCGGCCTGTTGACAATCCTCTTATACCGCGCCGCTCTAGACCTGGATTAGTGAGTAACACCTAAAGGTTTTTTTGGCCCCCGAGTCACTTTGAAGGATTTGATTGAGTGGGCCTGCAGCTGACCCCGGACGCGACGATGTTCTGAACCCGTCTCTCATGAGTGTCTCCGAGGGTGGACCTGGTTTCGGGGGTTCGGCTCCGGGCTCCGGTTCTGACTCCGTCGGCGAGAGGCGTCGGTCGCTCTCCAGGGTGCTGAGGTCGTCTCCCGACACGACGCTCGTGGTTTGCAGCCCAAACACAATGATCCGCCTCGGCTTCACACGCCTGGAACTGATCTGGTTCTGACATGTAAACGGATGTTTAGTTGACTTTAACTTTGGGCTGAAGCTGATGACGACGACAGGAACTGACCAGACGGTAAGTTTTTGATACGACTTTAAATCTAAAGACTTGTTTTTGTTGAACTTATTTGGATTGAAAAATAATAAGAGTTTAGTTTGAGCTCAGGCTCTGAGTTCCATCTTCTTCCATGTTCCTCTTCATCAGGTGTTATATTAACTCATCTTAGTAATGTATTAGGTATTACATATACGATACATATATAAGTTCAACAATATGATATACTGTAGATACTGTAGTAACAAGTATATATTTGTAGTATTGTCAAGTACTTGAGTCTGGAGTTGCGATAGTGTAGTAACAAGTATATATGTGTAGTATTGTCGAGAACTTGACTCTGGTGTTGTGATAGTGTAGTAACAAGTATATATGTGTAGTATTGTCCAGTAATTGACTCTGGTGTTGTGATAGTGTAGTAACAAGTATATATTTGTAGTATTGTCCAGTACTTCACTCTAGTGTTGTGATTGTTTAGTAACAAGGATATATGTTTAATATTGTCCAGTACTTGACTCTGGTGTTGTGATAGTGTAGTAACAAGTATATATGTGTAGTATTGTCGAGAACTTGACTCTGGTGTTGTGATAGTGTAGTAACAAGTATATATGTGTAGTATTGTCGAGAACTTGACTCTGGTGTTGTGATAGTGTAGTAACAAGTATATATTTGTAGTATTGTCCAGTACTTCACTCTAGTGTTGTGATTGTTTAGTAACAAGGATATATGTTTAATATTGTCCAGTACTTGACTCTGGTGTTGTGATATTGTAGTAACAAGGATATATTTGTAGTATTGTCGTAGTACTTGAATTTACAGACCACATGACTCTTGACAAAGTCGTAACTTCTTTCAATTGTTTTCAAACCAAAATATGTCCAAACATCAGCTATAAAAGCTGCTGGGCTCACTGTATCCTCTCGTACTTATTCATCGCCGGGATTTATTTGTTACGTCATTTGACTGCTGCCATCTAGTGGCCAGAATTCTTCATTTCAACACCAATACAAACCAACCCAGTGACTATTTGCATGTTAATTGTTTACTAGATATTGAATATTGAATATTTTATAATTTTATAAGTGAATTAAATTATAATTATAAGATTAAAGAGGATTTATTTGTTGACTATATTTGGGTGAAGCTGGTGACGGCGACAGGAACCTTAAAACTTGTTTTACTTCCAGGTCGGGATGAGATAATTGGTGGAAAAACTGGATCAACTTGAGAGAAGATGCAACATATTCCTCTCAACTTTAAAGGGGCTCTATGGGAGTCCAGCCATCTCTGTGTCATCAGAACCAGGACCACGTTGCCCATAAACCAGTTCATCCTGTGGCTCCTGCTGGGAGTCCTCACCTTCCCCTGCTGCGTGCGCTGCCTGATCTTCAAAGTGGGAGTTCTGGGCCCCTGGAACTGTGACCCGGTCTACTACAGGGCCTTACCCGTGGCGGCGGCCAGGCTGGCCGTGAGCAGGATCAACCAAGACCTGAGTCTGGATCTGGGTCTGAAGATGGACTTCATAATCCTGCAGGAGCCGTGCGAGACGTCCAAAGCCCTGACGTCCTTCATTCACTACGAGAACATGGCGGACGCGTTCCTGGGCCCGACCAACCCGGGGTACTGCACCGCCGCGTCCCTGCTGGCCAAGAACTGGGAGAAGGCCATCTTCTCGTACGGCTGCGTCAACTTCGAGCTGGACCGGATCACAGGGTACCCCACGTTCTCCAGGACGATCCCGTTCCCCTCCGAGGTGCTGTTCATCGTGCTGAAGTACTTCAGCTGGGCCAACGTGGCCGTGGTCTCGTCCAACGACGACATCTGGATGGAGACGGGGGTGAGGCTGGGGGCCGCCCTCAGGAAGAGGGGTCTCCCCGTGGCCCTGGTCCGACCCATCGGGGTCAATGAGACCGAGCTGGAGAACACGCTGATGGCCATCGAGACAGCAGGGGAGGTCAGAGGTGAGTTGATGTGACTTGTATATATCAACATGTTCTACACATATAATCCACAATAGACTCGTTTTATAAACACATTCAAAGATCATTCCTTAAACGAAAATTTTAGCAGAAGCATTTATTTCATCTTGTGTTCAGTCCTTAACAGTTAAATATTTACCGAGCTTCCAAGTAATACTTCTGCTCCAGAGAAGCTTAAACTTTTGAGATTTTTTGAATGACTTTACAGATTTGAATTTAAATTATTGGAATGAAAATTAAATTAAGTTTCATGTAAATGTGTGGTCGGTTGAAAGTTCTTCTATGTTCCTCTTCTTTGGGTGTTATATTAACTAATCTTAGTATTGTTACTTGTTATTTCTCACTATGAATTAGGAGTGTGTATTGTCTGGTGATACAATACGTATCAAGTCAAAGATAAGATTTATTACTGTAGTAACAAGTATATATGTGTAGTATTGTCCAGTACTTGACTCTGGTGTTGTGATAGTGTAGTAACAAAGATATATGTGTAGTATTGTCCAGTACTTGACTCTGGTGTTTTGATAGTGTAGTAACAAAGATATATGTGTAGTATTGTCCAGTACTTGACTCTGGTGTTGTGATAGTGTAGTAACAAAGATATATGTGTAGTATTGTCCAGTACTTGACTCTGGTGTTTTGATAGTGTAGTAACAAAGATATATGTGTCGTATTGTCTAGTACTTGACTCTGGTGTTTTGATAGTGTAGTAACAAAGATATATGTGTAGTATTGTCTAGTACTTGACTCTGGTGTTGTGATAGCGTAGTAACAAGTATATATGTGTAGTATTGTCCAGTACTTGACTCTGTTGTTGTGATAGTGTAGTAACAAGGATATACGTGTGGTATTGTCCAGTACTTAACTCTGGTGTTGTGATAGTGTAGTAACAAGTACATATGTGTAGTATTGTCCAGTACTTGACTCTGGTGTTGTGATAGTGTAGTAACAAGTATATATGTGTAGTATTGTCCAGTACTTGACTCTGGTGTTGTGATAGTGTAGTAACAAGTATATATGTGTAGTATTGTCCAGTACTTGACTCTGGTGTTGTGATAGTGTAGTAACAAGTATATATGTGTAGTATTGTCCAGTACTTGACTCTGGTGTTGTGATAGTGTAGTAACAAGTATATATGTGTAGTATTGTCCAGTACTTGACTCTGGTGTTGTGATAGTGTAGTAACAAGTATATATGTGTAGTATTGTCCAGTACTTGACTCTGGTGTTGTGATAGTGTAGTAACAAGTATATATGTGTAGTATTGTCCAGTACTTGACTCTGGTGTTGTGATAGTGTAGTAACAAGTATATATGTGTAGTATTGTCCAGTACTTGACTCTGGTGTTGTGATAGTGTAGTAACAAGTATATATGTGTAGTATTGTCCAGCACTTGACTCTGGTGTAGTATTTACAGACCACATGACTCTTGAGGAATTCGTAACTACTTTAATTTGTTTTCAAACCACAATATCTCCAAACAACAGCTTTAAAATCTGCTAGAATCACTGTATCCTCTCGTACTCAGTCATCGCTGAGATCTTGTGGTATTTCAACGTTCCTAAAGTCGGAGGACGTAATGACTGCTCGCAGCCGGAAGTGTAATTGCAACACAAAAATGAACAAACAAAGAAACATAATTTAACCCTCATGTAATCTCAGGGTCAATGTGACCCAAAGGCCCGAAAACAAATGCAAAACTATTTAAACCAGAGAACTTTTCTTCAAAATATGTTTGTTATTTTAAAGTGTTTTGTGGGCCAAGCAAACTTTCTGACCTTTCTGTGTGTAGTTAGTATGTTCTCCCCGTGTTGTATGGGTTTACTCCGGACACTCCGGTTTCCTCCCACAGTCCAAAAACATACAGAGGTTGATTGAGAACTTTGGGGGAAATCGTCCGTAGCTATGAGTGTGTGTGTGAATGGTTGTCTGTCTTTGTGTGTCCTGTGACAGACTGGCTTCCTGTCCAGGGTGTCCCCTGCCTCTTGCCCTATGAAACTGGGATAGAATCAAGTCTCTCCGCGACCCCCACAAGGGATAGAACGATAGAAAATGAATGAATGAATGAGGGACAAGAAAAAAAAAAAGGGGAAATAACGAAGATATCTGGTTATGTTGAGAGTTTGAAGATTAATAAATAACCTGGTATAAAATATATTAGAAATATATATATTATCACTTGATTCTGATCACAAGACCACGTCTTACCAAAGTCTGGATTTACAGTTACTGTTTTAGAAAAGAAAGACTTAAGGAAGACCTTGATCTTCAACGACGTTCACAACTGTCTTCTGACTCGTGACTCTCGGTTCTGTCCTAGTGGTCATCATGTGCATGCACTCCGTCCTGATCGGAGGCGAGCAACAGGCCTCGTTCCTGCTCAAGGCCCAGAGAATGGGTCTGACCTCCGGGAAGTATGTTTTCATGCCCTATGACACCCTGCACTACAGCGTCCCCTACACTCGTCCTCACTTCTTGCTGCAGAACCACAGCAGGCTGAGGGAAGCGTACGACGCTGTGCTCACCGTCACCGTTGGCTCCGGAAACCTGTCCTTCTCCGAGGTTTACTCCGGAGTCAAGGAGACGCAGGAGGTCAACGTGGCCCTCGCACCTGAGCAGGTAAACAACTCTTTCACCTGGAAGGTGAGCTTCGAGTGGCATTAACATTAACGAATTGTGATAAAACTGATTGAAAACTGACTCAGAAAAATGTCAGAATCCGACCTTTTCCGTCCAGTTCTTACATTTCTTGATAAGAAAGAAACACCTGACAATAGCTTGAGCTCCTCGAGGCAACAATTACAAGATTTATATTTAATCAGACAAAACTTTATTCGCCAAATATATCTTGACAGACGATAGAACGAAAATAAATAGTCGAAGAACAGTCAAAAACATTTTAAAATACATTGAAGTCGTAACTGCTTTCATTTGTTTTCAAACCAGAATATGTCCAAACATCAGCTTTAAAAGCTGCTGGACTCACTGTATCCTCTCGTCCTCAGTCATAACTGCTTTCATTTGTTTTCAAACCAAAATATGTCCAAACATCAACTTTAAAAGCTGCTGGACTCACTGTATCCTCTCGTCCTCAGTTGTAACTGCTTTCATTTGTTTTCAAACCAAAATATGTCCAAACATTAACTTTAAAAGCTGCTGGACTCACTGTATCCTCTCGTCCTCAGTCATAACTGCTTTCATTTGTTTTCAAACCAAAATATGTCCAAACATCAGCTTTAAAAGCTGCTGGACTCACTGTATCCTCTCGTCCTCAGTTGTAACTGCTTTCATTTGTTTTCAAACCAAAAAAGGTCCAAACATCAGCTTTAAAAGCTGCTGGAGTCGACTGTATCCTCTCGTCCTCAGTCATCGCCGGGATTTATTTGTTAAATCATTCGACTGCTGCCATCTAGTGGCCAGAAGTCTTAATTTCAACACCAATACAAACCAACCCAGTGACTATTTGCATGTTAATTGTTTACTTAATATTGAATATTTTATTTTATAAGTAAATTATAATTATAATTATAAGATTCATGAGGATTTATTTGTTGACTATATTTGGGTGAAGCTGGTGACGGCGACAGGAACTCTACAAACTTCTTGTACTTCCAGGTCGGGATGAGATAATTGGTGGAACAATCTTGTGGTATTTTAACGTTCCTAAATTTCGGAGGACGTAATGACTGCTGCCATCTAGCGGCCGGAAGTGTGATTGCAACACAAAAATGAACAAACAAACACATATTATTTTTACCCTCATGTAATCTCAGGGTCAATGTGACCCAAAAGCCCCAAAAATAAATTCAACACTTTGACCTTGAGATTAGACAAGGGTTAAAACACAAATCAAAACTAAAAATAATTAAAAACAAAACAAGCAAATATCCTCTTATCAACTTATATCTGACTGTATTATTTAATTATTTTATCTCTGTTTTAATTATAATAATTTTAAATCAATACTATAAATAGACAATGTCACAAATAAACACAAATCAACTAAATAAACTGTCCAAAAACCAAAGCTTGCTCCGAACAGAGAAATAAAACAGGAAACAAAAAACACGTTTTATTCATTTGATTAAATGAGTTTCTCACCGTGATGTTTAGTGAATGTTGAAAACTGGTCAAACTTTACATCTTCACGATCAAAAGTATTTTCTAAGCGTGTGTGATGTTGCAGGTGAACCCTCTGTTCGGAACCATCTACAACAGCATCTATCTTCTGGCCCGGTCCATCCACAACGCCAGGAGAGCAGGGATGAAGCTCTCGGGCTCCAACCTGGCCTACTACACCAAAGAGGTCTCCTTCCACGGCTTCAACCAGAAGGTCCTGGTCGACGCCGGCGGAGAAGTGACCACGAATTACATCGTCCTGGACACGGACCACCTGGGCGGCGAGCTGCGTCCGACCCAGGTGGTGGATCTTTCCTCGGGCCGGGTCCGCGACACCGGGAGGTCGGTCCATTATCCCGGCGGATCTGCTCCACCGGCCGACTCCAGCTGCTGGTTCGACACCGGCGCCGTGTGCACGGGAGGCGTGGAGGTCACGTACATCATCGTGGTCATCTCCGTCGTCCTGGCCTTGGCTGTCGGCGCCGTCGCCGTGGGCTTTTACGTCAGGTACTGATGAACATTTGTTATTTATCTTCTGGATCGAGTCAAACCTTTTCGACCCGGCAGGAGGAGGATCCAACAGACCCAGCTGGTCAAAGGTCCCAACCGGATTCTGTTGACTCTGGAGGATCTGACCTTCATCAACCCTCAACTCAGCAAGAAGGTGAAGATGAAGGTTTTTACTCACAACGAGAGTTCAGAAGTAAATGTGAGCCGTTGGACTTTGAACTGGAACTTCTAAGAAATCATTTCTGCAGCATCGAATTCAGACTCAAACCAATTAAAATTTCAGTCACTGATGTAAACATTTAAACATTTAAAAAATATTCATAAATATTCAGAAGAGTCCATTAAAAAGAAGATGAAAAATATATATTGAATAAATAACAAGAAGTATAATTAAAACAAAGAACTAATCAAAGAAAGAAAAAAAAGAGTCCAGTATCTCTAAATGTGTGAAAGTCCAAAACCGAACTGGGGGACAAAAGGTTGAATCAATTGTTATTTAATTCAAAAAGTTCAAAGTGTAAAGTTCAGCGTGTAAAGAAATAAATGCAGAAAATATTCAGAAGAGTTAATTTACAAGAAATTTGACAAATAAGTCCAATTAAAACAAAGAACCAAACGAAGAAAGAAAGAAAAAAAAGAGTCCAGTATCTCTAAATGTGCGTAAATAAATTCAGAGTAAAGTTCAGCGTGTAAAGAAATAAATGCAGAAAATATTCAGAAGAGTTAATTTACAAGAAATTTGATAAATAACAAAGAGTCCAATTAAAACAAAGAACCAAACGAAGAAAGAAAGAAAAAAAAAGAGTCCAGTATCTCTAAATGTGTGAAAGTCCAAAACCGAACTGGGGAACAAAAGGATACATTTTATTTCTTACCACAAATGTTTTAATATTCTTTCAATGCGTAAATAAATTCAGAGTAAAGTTCAGCGTGTAAATAAATCAATGCAGAAAATATGCAGAAGAGTTAATTTACAAGAAGATGAAAAATATTTGATAAATTACAAGAAGTCCAATAAATGCACGGAACAAAAACAAAAATAGTCCAATATCTCTATATGTCCAAAAGTCTGGGAATAAAATCAAGTTTTATTTAATTCATTCAATTATTTTCTTACCATGATATTTTAATATATTTTTAAGTGCATGAATAAATTCAGTAGCATTTTTTTACATTTAAAAAATATATTGTAAAAATATTCAGAAGACTCAATTTACAAAAAGAATAGAATTGAAAAACAATCAAATCTTTCTCTTTTTCCTGAAGAAAGTCAGCGTTCGTCGTGTAAAACATGCAGAAAATATGCAGAAGACTCAGAAGTATAAACTCAATTTACAATAATAATAATAATAAAAAAAATTCAATAAATAAAAAGAAATTCAATTAAATCACTGAACAAATAAAAAAATATCAAAAAGTCAAAACTGAACTGTGGAATAAAACAGGAACAAAATCAAAAATCAAGTTTTATTTAAAGCAATAAATAAGATTATAACCATAATGTTTTATTATTTTTTCCAATGTGTGAATAAATTTAATTGAATATTTTAACGTGTAAAAAAATGGAATATACTTTGTAAATGATGGCTCGGGGAAAAGTAGTGTAAATGCAGTGTAAGAAAATGTGTTTTAAAATTCTATGTTAATATCTGATGTTTTATTTATTTTTTATATTCCGCTTTAAAATTGTATTTAGTGCTATAAATGAAAAGGTTTTTCAAAATAAAAGTCCAATTTTCGATGCTTTAAAAATTCAGAGTAAGAAATTCATCTTCAACGTCCGATGTCGCTCGTGTACGAGACAAACTTGGAATGCGTTGATATGGTTTCCTGACTCGTGCAGAAGATCACGCTGGAGGATCTGAGTGAGTCCAAAAGCACCATCGAGGACAGATCCGCGGACCCGTCTCGCTCCATGAACAGCACCATCAGTACGACCCACGAGACCACCAACGTCGCCGTCTACGAGGTCATTTGATTCACCGCCACCGTAGCCTCTTGTTTGACGGACTTACTTCAACGTGGTTTTTGTTCTAGGGTGACTGGGTTTGGCTGAAAAAGTTCACCGAGGGTCAGTTCAAGGAGATGAAGCAGAGCACCACCAAGTATCTCACCAAGGTTCGTGCGCCAGTGTCGACGGGGCTTCATGAAGCAGCTGACGGTGTGTCGCGATACAGTGTCTTTACTTTAAAAGGCCACTAGGTGTCAGGGTTGTTGAGTTGGATCAGAGCTTAAGATCATAAAGCAGAGAATGACATCTAGTGGTCAAAAAGAAGCAACTGTATCATGATACATCATCAGCTGTTTCATGAAGCCTTGTCAACTCATCACCAAGATTCTATTTGTATTTGAGACTAGAAGTGATGACTCGAGGTTTAATGAGAGATTGTGTTCATTTTCAAAGGTAATACCTTCTGAACAAACATACTTATTGAAGAGAGCGCCACCTAGTGACGTCTGAAATTACTGTATCATGAAACCGTATTTGCTTCTCAATGAAACCTCATCAAGGAAGTAAATCATAAGAATAAGGACTCGTTGATTTTTTTATTTCAGTTATTAAAACTTTGATTCATTTATTTCTATTTGTTTTATTGAAAAAAATATTTAGTAATTTAATTCAATAATGTCTTTATTTAAACGTTGAATTTGTTTTTATTGACAAAATATATTTTTGAAAGTATAACATTTCAAATAGATTATTTAAAAAAAACAAAAGCTATTTATCTATATCCATCCATCCATCCATCATACATACATCCATCCATCCATCCATCCATCTAATCATCCATCTAATCATCCATCTAATCATCCATCCATCCATCCATCCATCCATCCATCCATCCATCCATCCATCCATCCATCCATCCATCCATCCATCCATCCATCATCCATCCATCCATCCATCCATCCATCCATCCATCCATCCATCCATCCATCCCTCCATCCATCCATCCATCCATCCATCCATCCATCCATCCATCCATCCATCCATCCATCCATCCATCCATCCATCCATCCATCCATCCATCCATCCATCCATCCATCCATCCATCCATCCATCCATCCATTCATCCATCCATCCATCCATCTAACCATCCATCCATCCATCCATCCATCCATCCATCCATCCATCCATCCATCCATCCATCCATCCATCCATCCATCCATCCATCCATCCATCCATCCATCCATCCATCCATCCATCCATCCATCCAAACACTAACTCCATGTGTGTTTTATTCCAGATGAAGGACCTGAGGAACGAGAACGTGAATCCGTTCCTCGGCTTCTTCTCCGACTGCGGGGTCTTCGCGGTGGTGACGGAGCACTGCTCTCGGGGGAGCCTGCAGGACCTCCTCAGGAACGAGGACGTCAAGCTGGACTGGATGTTCAAGTCGTCCCTCCTGCTGGACCTCATCAAGGTTTTCTTGGTCCTGGCGCTGTGGAGGTCCATCACCGTGACGACCATGACTCTTGTTCGCAGGGAATGAAGTATCTGCACCACAGAGACTTCGCTCACGGTCGACTCAAGTCTCGCAACTGTGTGGTCGACGGACGCTTCGTGCTGAAGATCACAGACTATGGGTTCAATGAACTGCTGGACTCTCAGAAGGCTCCAGTGGAACAACCTCCACCTGAAGGTAGAATCTTCTGAAACAAACATTGGTATGAAAGTACGTCAGTGACATCGTTGGATCATTGTGTTCAAGTCTTTAAATATTGATCATTTGTAAAATATATATATAAATATTTTAAATGAAATTGATTTTATTTTTACACATTGAGTTTGATATTGTAATTCCAATAAGTCAAAAAAGAACATTTTAAATATTTGAATTGAAAAAGTTGTATATTGAATATTTGGTTCTATATATATATATATAGTTCAATATTATATATATAATTGTATAAGAATATTAAAAAATATATATATTTGTTTTTAAAAACATAACATTTCCAGTCATTCCAAAAACCTTCTTAATTCAAAATTATTTTTGAATTCACAGTTATTCAAATTAAATATAAGGTATATAAAAAAAAATTCAATCCAATGTTTAAAACAATAATTTGTTAATTTTTTTTAAATTAAATAATTAAAAAAGGTAAAAACAAACATTTTAATTTAAATATTTTTAATTGAATTATTCTCTCAAAAAATCCAGGGCTTTAAAATAAAAACAAACAACATTTAAATTAAAAATTAAATCACAGTTTCAACATTTGAAATATGTATAATATTCTGATAACGACTCCAGGTATATTACGATGAGAACTACTACTACTACTACTCGTAAGAGGGTTTACTTGAATCTTTGAAATGTTTACGTCTGAATCATCTTGTTCGTTCTACTCCTCAATCATTTCCACCGTCGATGCGTCCAGAACTTTTCTGGACGGCGCCCGAGTTCTTGAGGGACCTGGCGAGCTCCCGCAAAGGAACTTACAAGGGAGACGTCTACAGCTTCGCCATCATCCTCCAGGAGGTGGTGGTTCGAGGTCCACCGTACTGCACGCTGGGACTCCCTCCCGAGGGTAGAGCGTTCGCTCGGCAGGACAAGAAGTACTTTTCACTGACTCGCTCTTTCCTTGAAGAGATCATCAGGAAGGTGAAGAAGCCTCCGCCCATGTGTCGTCCCACTGTGGCCCCTGACCAGGCCCCTCTGGAATGTATCCAGCTGATGAAGCAGTGCTGGAGCGAGATGCCGGATCGAAGACCGTCCTTCGATGAGATCTTTGACAGGGTTTGTTTTGCTCTGTTTCGTGTAGAAGCAGAACTTTTTAGCGAACTTATGAGGATATTTTTGTACCACTTGTGTTTGCTGTGAAAAACAAGTATTATTGTTTATTATTATTATTATTAGTCTACCCTTATTCTGGTTAAGTGACAAATGGGTGGGTTAAGGTTTTATTTATCCAAAGTAAGTTAAATCAAATTAAGAAAAAGGAGTGCAGGGACCTCACGGTGAACAGGAAAATTCCCAAGTTGTTCAATTTTAACTGATTTGTTTATGATAGAAAATATCAGGACAAGATATTTGTCTGGATGACAAAGTATACCGTATATACCGTAGGTCAAAAAAGAACATTTTAAATATTTGAATTGAAAAAGTTGTATATTGAATATTTGGTTCTATATATATATATATATAATTCAATATTATATATATAATTGTATAAGAATATTAAAAATATATATATTTGTTTTTAAAAACATAACACTTCCAGTCATTCCAAAAACCTTCTTAATTCCCAAGTTGTTCAATTTTAACTGATTTGTTTATGATACAAAATATAAGGACAAGATATTTGTCTGGATGACAAAGTATACCGTATATACCGTAGGATATAGTAGCAAAAAAACACAAAAACACAAAAAAAAAACTTGCTCATATTAATGATGACACTTTCCTTCTGCTAAATTACTCAAATGTATATTTATGTCCATATGAAACGTTGTTGGACAAACACTAACTATTTAATTCCCTCAAAACTCAAGATGAAATTTGGTAGTTGCTGTAGAAGTTCTTTGCTGACAAACCTGCCATTTTGTTTTTTCATGAAATGGGTGCACTACACCTACGTGATGTGCAGTCATATTCCTAAAAGTTAGGCTCAGCTCAAAGTATTCGAAGAACAATAAGTACTTGACTTGTGGTGGAAAATTACTTCTAAAGTATGTTATCACGTTTACTTATCCACACATGTCAACATATTCAATCATTGCTGGTGTTTAAGTCATTGCTTTTCGTTGTGCCGAAAAAGGAATATATGGGATGTTTCCAGATAATACATACTAGGTTTACTCAGATTAACCTTCAGGAAGAAACAACCTGTTCCTACATCTAATACCAGTTCATTCCAGTTCGGACCTTATTGTTCTCTTTCGGATTATCAATAACTGACGATGCAGTATAAAGATGCAACCGGATCAGTTCTTTCTTCAGATAGAAATCGGACACACATGAGTATGTTCTGTATTCCTCTCTCCTTGTACAAGTAAAGCTTTTGTGACTTTGAACCATCTCTGATATCTTTGAGTTTCAGCTTTAAGTTTTATCTCTAACCTGACAGCATCATAGTCAGATGTAAAGTTTTCTCTTCCCCATGAACAACAACCTTTGTTTTCGTGGCGTTCGGGTCACCTTGACCCTAAGATAACACAAGGGTTAAAGAAACTTCATTTAGTGGCGTGTGTAAGAAAAGCCAAAAACAATGAAGTATGAACATAGAAGCAGATATTGAAGTGGTAAAAGGATGTTATTGAAGACCTGACTATAATATCAGAATATATGTTTGAATCTTCAAAACATTTTTCTTATTTTTAAAGTTTAATTGATCCGCTCAAGAAACCTTATCAACACAAAATAAAATGAAGTTTCATTTAAACATCAGTGGAGGAACTAACTAAACAATCAATTACTAAATAAACAGTAAAATCAAGAAATCATTGTAGAACTTTGAAATATAGGTTAAAGGCTCAGATGTATAAAAGTGACGAGGAGAATGCAGACGAGGTGGAACGACAGATTTGAAGATTCATAAGAAGATGCTCAGGTTTTCATTGAGGGTGAGAAGAAGGAACGAGATTAGAAATGAATCGTAGAGAAAATATTGGATGTTATAGAGAAAATATATAGAAAAAATGTATTTCGCTAAAATAAAGTATACAATATGAATAAATCTTTAAAAAATCTCACTTCTCTTTTCCCAAAAAATTTACAATAGAAAATAAAAATCAACTTTCGTTTTAATTTCAGTGGAGGAACTAACTTTCCTCAAAAAACTACTGACTCAAAATGTATAAAAACTACGAATTAAATCAGTAAATTTCATCCCTTTAACCTTTTTCTCTCGAACGACTGGGGTCACGTGGCCCTGCAGCCGTGACTCGATGGTTTGTGACCTTTGACCTCCTCCACAGTTCAAGATCATCAACAAGGGCAAGAAGACCAACATCATCGACTCCATGCTGAGGATGCTGGAGCAGTACAGCTCCAACCTGGAGGACCTGATCCGCGAGAGGACGGAGGAGCTGGAGGCCGAGAAGCAGAGGACGGAGAAGCTTCTGTCGGAGATGTTGCCTCAGTGAGTCAATGACATCATCGGGCGTGTGATGTCATCGACTCACCCCTCGACTCGCTCTCTCTCCAGCTCCGTGGCTGACGCCCTGAAGACCGGCGCCACCGTGGAGCCTGAGTACTTCGACCAGGTCACCATCTACTTCAGCGACATCGTGGGCTTCACCACCATCTCCTCGCTCAGCGACCCCATCGAGGTGGTCGACCTCCTCAACGACCTCTACTCTCTGTTCGACGCCGTGCTCAGCAACCACGACGTCTACAAGGTCGGCCATTTTTTTTACGGGAGACGCAAGGACGTCGTGTTGACGCTGGAACTCACCGCAGGTGGAGACCATCGGAGACGCCTACATGGTGGCGTCGGGTCTGCCCAAGAAGAACGGCAACAAACACGCCGCCGAGATCGCCAACATGTCCCTGAACATCCTCAGTTCCGTGGGAACGTTTCACATGCGACACATGCCGGACGTGCCGGTCAGGATACGCATTGGTATCCACTCAGGTGAACATCTACGTGACCTTTATTATTTACATGTTTTCTTAATAAAGATAAGGTGATACCATAATAAAATTAGACCATAACTTAGGTTTCTATAGCCAAGAATGTGTTGTATAAATACTGTATACTGTAGTAACATGGATATATGTGAAGTATTGTCGAGTATTTGACTCTGGTATTGCATAATTTACAAACCACTAAAAAATACACAAAATAGTCATTTCTGGCCACAAAATACTCATTTATGGCCACAAAATACTCATTTATGGCCACAAAATACTACTTCCTGGCCACAGAATACCTGATTCTGCCCACAAAACACTCATTTCTGGCCAAAAAATATTAATTTATTGGTACAATACCAATTTCTGTCCAAGAAATGCTCATTTCCGGCCAAGAACTACTAATTTCTAGCCACAAAATACTAAGTTCTAGCCACAACATACTCATTTCTGGCCACAGAATACTACTTCCTGTCCACAAAACACTTGATTCTGCCCACAAAATACTAATTCCTGGCCAAAATATACACAAAATACTACTTCTTGGCCAGAAAAATACAAATTTTGAACCACAAAATACAACTTTCTGTCCACAAAATACTACTTCTTGGCCACAAAATACAAATTTCTAACCATAAAATACTACTTCCTGGCCACAAAATACTACTTCTTGGAAACAAAATACTCATTTATAACCACAAAATACAACTTCCTGACCACGAAATACTCATTTATAACCACAAAATACTACTCCCTGGCCACAAAACACTTCTTTCTAACAACAAAATACTACTTCCTGGCTACAAAATACTCATTTATAACCACAAATTACTACTTCCTGGCCACAAAATATTCATTTATAACCACAAAATACTACTTCGTGGCCACAAAATACTCATTTCTAACCATAAAATACAACTTCCTGACCACGAAACACTCATTTCTAACCACAAAATACTACTACCTGGCCACAAAATATCAATTTATAACCACAAAATACTACTTCCTGGCCACAAAATACTCATTTCTAACCATAAAATTCAACTTCCTGACCACGAAACACTAATTTCTAACCACAAAATACTACTACCTGGCCACAAAATACCAATTTATAACCACAAAATACTACTTCCTGGCCACAAAATACTCATTTCTAACCATAAAATACAACTTCCTGACCACGAAACACTCATTTCTAACCACAAAATACTACTACCTGGCCACAAAATATCAATTTATAACCACAAAATACTACTTCCTGGCCACAAAATACTCATTTCTAACCATAAAATACAACTTCCTGACCACGAAACACTCATTTCTAACCACAAAATACTACTACCTGGCCACAAAATATCAATTTATAACCACAAAATACTACTTCCTGGCCACAAAATACTCATTTCTAACCATAAAATACAACTTCCTGACCACGAAACACTAATTTCTAACCACAAAATACTACTACCTGGCCACAAAATATCAATTTATAACCACAAAATACTACTTCCTGGCCACAAAATACTCATTTCTAACCATAAAATACAACTTCCTGACCACGAAACACTCATTTATAACCACAAAGTACTACTACCTGGCCACAAAATATCAATTTATAACCACAAAATACTACTTCCTGGCCACAAAATACTCATTTCTAACCATAAAATACAACTTCCTGACCACGAAACACTCATTTCTAACCACAAAATACTACTACCTGGCCACAAAATATCAATTTATAACCACAAAATACTACTTCCTGACCACAAAATACTAATTTCTAACCATAAAATACTACTTCCTGACCACGAAACACTAATTTCTAACCACAAAATACTACTACCTGGCCACAAAATACCAATTTATAACCACAAAATAGTACTTCCTGACCACAAAATACTCATTTATAACCATAAAATACAACTTCCTGACCACGAAACACTCATTTATAACCACAAAATACTACTTCCTGACCACAAAATACTAATTTCTAACCACAAAATACTACTTCCTGACCACAAAATACTAATTTCTAACCATAAAATACTACTTCCTGACCACAAAATACTAATTTCTAACCATAAAATACTACTTTCTGACCACAAAATACTAATTTCTAACCATAAAATACTACTTCCTGACCACAAAATACTAATTTCTAACCATAAAATACTACTTCCTGACCACAAAATACTAATTTCTAACCATAAAATACAACTTCCTGACCACGAAACACTAATTTCTAACCACAAAATACTACTTCCTGACCACAAAATACTAATTTCTAACCACAAAATACTACTTCCTGACCACGAAATACTTCTTTTTGGCCACAAAACACTTATTTTTGTGGGTCACGAAATACTAATTAGAAAATACACAGAAGAATACTAACAGAAATACACACATTCAAATGTGTGTCCACTAATGTCTCTATCATGTCTTTGTGTATGTTTGTGTGTCCATCAGGGCCGTGTGTAGCTGGAGTGGTGGGTCTGACGATGCCTCGCTACTGCCTTTTCGGAGACACAGTCAACACTGCCTCACGTATGGAGTCCACTGGCCTGCGTGAGGATCTCAGCGTCTGCAGGTTTTCTGGTGAACGTGCTTCAGTAACGTGCGTCCTCTGGTCAGCTTATAGAATCCACGTCAACATGAGCACCGTCAAGATTCTTCGCTCTCTCAACGACGGCTACAAAATAGATGTTCGCGGCAAAACAGAGCTGAAGGTAAATTGAAGGTTCACAGTGTTTCCATGTTGTTGGGAGAGAAGATTAGAATGATTTGAATATCATAATAAACTTAAACCATTATTAAAGGATTCTATTGTCAAGGATGTGTTGATACGTGTCACGATACAGACTCAACCATATGATATATTGTGATATATAGTGATAGTGTAGTAACAAGTATATATGTGAAGTATTTCCAAGTACTTGACTCTGGTGTTGTGATAGTGTAGTAACAAGTATATATGTGTAGTATTGTCCAGTACTTGACTCTGGTGCTGTGATAGTGTAGTAACAAGTTTATATGTGTAGTTTTGTTGAGTACTTGACTCTGGTGTTGTGATAGTGTAGTAACAAGTATATATGTGTAGTATTGTTGAGTACTTGACTCTGGTGTTGTGATAGTGTAGTAACAAGTTTATATGTGTAGTTTTGTTGAGTACTTGACTCTTGTGTTGTGATAGTGTAGTAACAAGTTTATATGTGTAGTATTGTCGAGTACTTGACTCTGGTGTTGTGATAGTGTAGTAACAAGTATATATGTGTAGTATTGTCCAGTACTTGACTCTGGTGTTGTGATAGTGTAGTAACAAGTATATATGTGTAGTATTGTCGAGTACTTGACTCTGGTGTTGTGATAGTGTAGTAACAAGTATATATGTGTAGTATTGTCGAGTACTTGACTCTGGTGTTGTGATAGTGTAGTAACAAGTATATATGTGTAGTATTGTCGAGTACTTGACTCTGGTGTTGTGATAGTGTAGTAACAAGTATATATGTGTAGTATTGTCGAGTACTTGACTCTGGTGTTGTGATAGTGTAGTAACAAGTATATATGTGTAGTATTGTCGAGTACTTGACTCTGGTGTTGTGATAGTGTAGTAACAAGTATATATGTGTAGTATTGTCGAGTACTTGACTCTGGTGTTGTGATAGTGTAGTAACAAGTATATATGTGTAGTATTGTCGAGTACTTGACTCTGGTGTTGTGATAGTGTAGTAACAAGTTTATATGTGTAGTATTGTTGAGTACTTGACTCTGGTGTTGTGATAGTGTAGTAACAAGTATATATGTGTAGTATTGTTGAGTACTTGACTCTGGTGTTGTGATAGTGTAGTAACAAGTTTATATGTGTAGTTTTGTTGAGTACTTGACTCTTGTGTTGTGATAGTGTAGTAACAAGTTTATATGTGTAGTATTGTCGAGTACTTGACTCTGGTGTTGTGATAGTGTAGTAACAAGTATATATGTGTAGTATTGTCCAGTACTTGACTCTGGTGTTGTGATAGTGTAGTAACAAGTATATATGTGTAGTATTGTCCAGTACTTGACTCTGGTGTTGTGATAGTGTAGTAACAAGTATATATGTGTAGTATTGTCGAGTACTTGACTCTGGTGTTGTGATAGTGTAGTAACAAGTATATATGTGTAGTATTGTCGAGTACTTGACTCTGGTGTTGTGATAGTGTAGTAACAAGTTTATATGTGTAGTATTGTTGAGTACTTGACTCTGGTGTTGTGATAGTGTAGTAACAAGTTTATATGTGTAGTTTTGTTGAGTACTTGACTCTTGTGTTGTGATAGTGTAGTAACAAGTATATATGTGTAGTATTGTCGAGTACTTGACTCTGGTGTTGTGATAGTGTAGTAACAAGTATATATGTGTAGTATTGTCGAGTACTTGACTCTGGTGTTGTGATAGTGTAGTAACAAGTATATATGTGTAGTATTGTTGAGTACTTGACTCTGGTGTTGTGATAGTGTAGTAACAAGTATATATGTGTAGTATTGTCGAGTACTTGACTCTGGTGTTGTGATAGTGTAGTAACAAGTTTATATGTGTAGTTTTGTTGAGTACTTGACTCTTGTGTTGTGATAGTGTAGTAACAAGTTTATATGTGTAGTATTGTCGAGTACTTGACTCTGGTGTTGTGATAGTGTAGTAACAAGTATATATGTGTAGTATTGTCGAGTACTTGACTCTGGTGTTGTGATAGTGTAGTAACAAGTATATATGTGTAGTATTGTCGAGTACTTGACTCTGGTGTTGTGATAGTGTAGTAACAAGTATATATGTGAAGTATTGTCGAGTACTTAACTCTGGTGTTGTGATAGTGTAGTAACAAGTATATATGTGTAGTATTGTCGAGTACTTGACTCTGGTGTTGTGATAGTGTAGTAACAAGTATATATGTGTAGTATTGTCGAGTACTTGACTCTGGTGTTGTGATAGTGTAGTAACAAGTATATATGTGTAGTATTGTCGAGTACTTGACTATGGTGTTGTGATAGTGTAGTAACAAGTATATATGTGTAGTATTGTCCAGTACTTGACTCTGGTGTTGTGATAGTGTAGTAACAAGTATATATGTGAAGTATTGTCCAGTACTTGACTCTGGTGTTGTGATAGTGTAGTAACAAGTATATATGTGTAGTATTGTCGAGTACTTGACTCTGGTATTGTGATAGTGTACAAAATACTAATATCCGTAATAACCGTGGTTTCAGTGTAGTGTGAGTGAAGTGTTGTTTCTCTTCAAGGGAAAAGGCATCGAAGAGACTTACTGGCTCGTGGGGAAAACGAACTTCATGAAGCCTTTGCCAAAACCACCAGAGATTAAACCAGGGTAAGTTTCACACTTCGAGGTTTTCTCTTTCAAATGTAGCAGAAATATGTTTTTTTGAAGTCGCTCAGAAGGTTTTACAGCAAATGAAGTTTGTATAGTTGTATTTATAGTTTGTGGTATAAATCCAGGGAAGACAATCACGGGCTGAAGGCGGCCGACATCGCCGCCTACAAGACCAAGAAAGCCCAGAAAAAAAGGCTTGACCTTCGTGACGAAGGAGGTAGAAGTGTGTGTCGTTGTCGTGACGTGGACTCTTGTGTTGTGTTGCACGACTTCCTGCCTTCGTTGAGTCACCAATCGTGATTGCTTTTCGTGATCCTCTCGTCCTCTAATCTCCATCTATCCACTTCCACATCTTAATCACGATGAAAGAAGCTCTTTGTCTTTCGTTAATTCACTTCTTCAGACCTTCAGGTGACGTGGAGCTGGATTTGTTTCTTTGACACTCAATCAAAAAAAACATCATAAAAGAAATAATAAGCAAAACAATAAGAAAAAAAACTAAAAAAAAATCCAAAGAGAAAAATAATTTTGAAAAAGTGTTCAAACACTTTCTTTTGATTTTTTGTTTTTTCAGTGAAGAAACTTTTTTCTTATTTATTTATGATTTATTTATTTAACCGTTGGGTACCAACATCGAGTCAATTTCAATTCATAAGGTTCTAAAACTACAATGTGCTCTTGAATAATGAATGACTTCATTTTTGTCCTTATTTGAAATGACAATTCTACCTCATGCATGCTCCGCCCTCCACAGCTGTCGCTCCAGGCTCTCTCCTCTTGTCGAGGGAGGAGCAAACGTTCATATCATCAGGGTTTCAACTGTAACTCAGGTGCTCATAGCTCGTGTTATCTCAGGGTCAAGGTGACCTGAAGGACGGTAAACAAATGTGTTTGTGATATCCCTTGTGTTGTCTCTGGGTGAAGGTGAATGACCTCCATAAACACATATACGGTAGTGGAGGTCGTTCAACACACAACACTTGTACCACAAACACTTTTTGGGGTCACCCTGACCCTGAGGTGACACAAGGGATAAGAAACTAGTTTGATTGAAATATTATTTTGTTGTTAAAGCAACTATTTTTTTAATAAGCTTATTTAAAAAACGACAACATTTGTTTGATCTAACTTTTAAAATCGAAACATTTTTATTTTATATTTTTATTTTTATATTTTTATATATATATATATATATATATATATATATTTCTTTTTTTTATTGTATTTTTTATTAATTATTTAATGACCTAAAAATGATAAAAATGAAAAAGGAATGATGGCTTGATCGTATCAATATTTATTGTTTATTAATTATTTAATGAAAAATTTATAGATTTTCCTTTGATCACATCAATATTTATTCTTTATTAATTATTTAATTACCTAAAAAAGATGAAAAATTGTACATTTTCCTTTGTTCGTATCAATATTTATTCTTTTTTTTTTAATGACTTAAAAACGATTAAAAATTGTGCATTTTCCTTTGATTTTATCAATATTTATTCTTTATTAATGATTTAATTACTTAAAAACAATGAACAATTATACATTTTCCCTTGATAGTATCAATATTTATTCTTTATGAATTATTGAATGACTTAAAAACGATGAAAATTTTTACATTTTCCTTAAAAACGATGAAAAATTGTACATTTTCCTTAAAAACAATGAAAAATTGTACATTTTCCATTGATAGTATCAATATTTATTCTTTATGAATTATTGAATGACTTAAAAACGATGAAAAATTGTACATTTTCCTTAAAAACAATGAAAAATTATACATTTTCCCTTGATAGTATCAATATTTATTCTTTATGAATTATTGAATGACTTAAAAACGATGAAAAATTGTACATTTTCCTTAAAATCAATGAAAAATTGTACATTTTCCTTAAAAACAATGAAAAATTATACATTTTCCCTTGATAGTATCAATATTTATTCTTTATGAATTATTGAATGACTTAAAAACGATGAAAAATTGTACATTTTCCTTAAAAACAATGAAAAATTTTACATTTTCCTTAAAAACAATGAAAAATTATACATTTTCCCTTGATAGTATCAATATTTATTCTTTATGAATTATTGAATCACTTAAAAACGATGAAAAATTTTACATTTTCCTTAAAAACGATGAAAAATTGTACATTTTCCTTAAAAACAATGAAAAATTGTACATTTTCCCTTGATAGTATCAATATTTATTCTTTATGAATTATTGAATGACTTAAAAACGATGAAAAATTGTACATTTTCCTTAAAAACAATGAAAAATTATACATTTTCCATTGATAGTATCAATATTTATTCTTTATGAATTATTGAATGACTTAAAAACGATGAAAAATTGTACATTTTCCTTAAAAACAATGAAAAATTGTACATTTTCCTTAAAAACAATGAAAAATTATACATTTTCCCTTGATAGTATCAATATTTATTCTTTATGAATTATTGAATCACTTAAAAACGATGAAAAATGTTACATTTTCCTTAAAAACGATGAAAAATTGTACATTTTCCTTAAAAACAATGAAAAATTGTACATTTTCCTTAAAAACAATGAAAAATTATACATTTTCCCTTGATAGTATCAATGTTTATTCTTTATGAATTATTGAATGACTTAAAAACGATGAAAAATTTTACATTTTCCTTAAAAACAATGAAAAATTGTACATTTGCCTTAAAAACGATGAAAAATTATACATTTTCCATTGATAGTATCAATATTTATTCTTTATGAATTATTGAATGACTTAAAAACGATGAAAAATTTGACATTTTCCTTAAAAACGATGATAAATTGTACATTTTCCTTAAAAACAACGAAAAATTGTACATTTTCCTTAAAAACAATGAAAAATTGTACATTTGCCTTAAAAACAATGAAAAATTATACATTTTCCCTTGATAGTATCAATATTTATTCTTTATGAATTATTTAATGACTTAAAAACGATGAAAAATTGTACATTTTCCTTAAAAACAATGAAAAATTGTACATTTTCCTTAAAAACAATGAAAAATTATACATTTTCCATTGATAGTATCAATATTTATTCTTTATGAATTATTGAATGACTTAAAAATGATAAAAAAAATGATAGATTTTCCTTTTATCGTATCAACATTTGTAGGGAAAGAGATGAACAAAGAGACAAATCTCCTCCACACACACTTTCCTCGACACTTTCTCACGGACGTCTGATTCCAGGGACCACTGGCAGGACATGGTGACCGACGAGATCAAGATGCTTTTCCGTCGAGCCAACAGGCCGGTGCTGAAGCAGAGGATGTGAAGGAGGACGAGGAGCAGGTGGAGGACACGTCCAGAAGGTGATGGACGCACAGAGAACAGCCTCCGTCGCCGGCTTAAGACTTGTTTAATAGGATTGTCGGCGAGCGACTGATCCTCCTGCAGCGAACACAGCAGAACACGACGGTGCTAATGAAATGAGTCACATGACCTCGTGAAGGTCTTCGCACTCGTCCTCACTGACCACTGCGTGGTCACTCGTTCCAGAGGATCAGTGGACCACGAAGGTCTGGACGACCCTTGTTTTGAAATGGGATGAAACTACTTTTTTTTTTCTTTTTTTCGTGGGTGTTTGGAAACGTTTGTCAAGTTTGTTCTCGCTCATAGAAACTTGTAAAGCTGTTGAAATAAATGGAAACAAATAAGCTTGAGACTTAAAAACTGCTTCTGAAATCAATGAGTGACATTTTTAATAAAGATATTATTGTTGATCAAAACTAAAACAAGTGAAAACATCAATATAAATTATTATTTTATTTATTTTTTGTAATTAAATACATAATTTAACTTGAATTGTTGCACTAATTGTTGTTATTGAAACAGAAAGTCAACGTGAAATCCCGTCAGGTGTGAAGAAGAGCTCCCCCTAGTGTTGGAAAACACTTTCTTTTGTATTTTTCTGATCGTTTTCAACTTGATGTTCAGATCCTACAACATTTAATGAGGCCATGAGTTCGATTATCATTTTTGTTTTTTCTTTTTGGGCATATTTGTGAGAGAATTCTGATGAAAGAAGAGTCGTGATGAAATGTTTAATTTCTTTTCTCTACATTTCATGAAAAAATTATCTTAATCTTCCTGTCAGTCATTGTAAGAAATAAACCAGCAATAATTAATTATTATCGAATGAGTTCAGCAGCAAGTACTAATTTCTTCCCAGAAAATGTTAATTTCTTGCCACAAAATATACATTTTTGGCCACAAAATACTAATCTCTTCCTACAAAATACATATTTTCCAACTACAAAATACTTCTTTCTTGCCACAAAATACTTATTTCTGGCCACAAAATACTCATTTCTGGCCACAAAATACTTATTTCTGGACACAAAATACTTATTTCTGGACAGAAAATGCTTATTTCTTACCACAAAATACTAATTTGTTCCCACAAAATACTTATTTCTGGATAAAAATACTTATATCTGGACACAAAATACTTATTTCTGGCCACAAAATACTAATTTGTTCCCACAAAATACTTATTTCTGGACACAAAATACTTATTTCTGGACAGAAAATGCTTATTTCTTACCACAAAATACTAATTTGTTCCCACAAAATACTTATTTCTTGCCACAAAATACTAATTTGTTCCCACAAAATACTTATTTCTGGACACAAAATACTTATTTCTGGACACAACATACTTATTTCTGGACACAAAATATTTATTTCTGGACAGAAAATGCTTATTTCTTACCACAAAATACTAATTTGTTCCCACAAAATACTTATTTCTGGATAAAAAATACTTATATCTGGAAACGAAATACTTATTTCTGGCCACAAAATACTAATTTCTGGACACAAAATACTAATATCTGGACACAAAATACTTAGTCACAGATTATTAGTTTTTGACTGTAAAATAGTAATTTTTGGCAGCAAAAAAATAGATAATTTCTGGCTCCAAAATACTAATTTCTAAATAAATATATAAAAAGCGAAATATAATGATATATATTTTGTCATCAAGACAAATACCTTGATGTTTTTCATAATAAATAAATAAATAAATAAATTGATCTTTTAAAAGTGAACTAATGGCAAAAAGATTCTAAAGGACGTGGGAATTTTCCTGATCACCATGAGGTCCCTGCACTCCAGTTATTTGGTTTTCTTTTGGGATTAAGGAAAGTTAAACTCAGGCATGTGCAAGTTGACCAGACTGAACATGTTAAACAAAGACATTCTTTGAATCAGATCAGCGAAGATAAAGCGAAGATCAGTTTGTTCATTCAACTGGAAACTTGTTTTCCTTTTCTTTCCACGCTCACATCCCTTCTCCCCCTGCAGGCCGTCTTCAAAACTGCACCCAGTCAAAGACAGTAACTTTCTTTGTTTTTTATTGAAAAATGTTGCGTAGTATTTCGTCACAACAGTATTTTTCGAGAGAAAAAGACCTTACATGAAGTGTGGAGATGTTTTCAACGTCGGTTCAGTGCAG
>NW_028258769.1:0-5000 GCF_982586985.1 Callionymus lyra
AGATGGCGGCATTTGGGGACCCGTAGTGTGGGCAGAAAACTCACCAAAGTGACTTAAAATAGAACCGGTGCAGGCGGCATGTTCCCCCACCAGATGGCGGCATTTGGGGACCCGTAGTGTGGGTAGAAAACTCACCAAAGTGACTTAAAATAGAACCGGTGCAGGCGGCATGTTCCCCCACCAGATGGCGGCATTTGGGGACCCGTAGTGTGGGTAGAAAACTCACCAAAGTGACTTAAAATAGAACCGGTGCAGGCGGCATGTTCCCCCACCAGATGGCGGCATTTGGGGAGCCGTAGTGTGGGCAGAAAACTCACCAAAGTGACTTAAAATAGAACCGGTGCAGGCGGCATGTTCCCCCACCAGATGGCGGCATTTGGGGACCCGTAGTGTGGGCAGAAAACTCACCAAAGTGACTTAAAATAGAACCGGTGCAGGCGGCATGTTCCCCCACCAGATGGCGGCATTTGGGGACCCGTAGTGTGGGCAGAAAACTCACCAAAGTGACTTAAAATAGAACCGGTGCAGGCGGCATGTTCCCCCACCAGATGGCGGCATTTGGGGACCCGTAGTGTGGGCAGAAAACTCACCAAAGTGACTTAAAATAGAACCGGTGCAGGCGGCATGTTCCCCCACCAGATGGCGGCATTTGGGGACCTGCAGTGTGGGTAGAAAACTCACCAAAGTGTCCTAAAATAGAACCGGGACCAGGGGGCCTCTTCCCCCACCAGGTGGCGGGCTTGGGGGGCTTGGTTTCCGGGTAGAAAACTCACCAAAGTGTCCTAAAATAGAACCGGGACCAGGGGGCATGTTCCCCCACCAGGCGGCGGGCTTGGGGGGCTTGGTTTGCGGGTAGAAAACTCACCAAAGTGTCCTAAAATAGAACCAGGACCAGGGGGCATGTTCCCCCACCAGGCGGCGGGCTTGGGGGGCTTGGTTTGCGGGTAGAAAACTCACCAAAGTGTCCTAAAATAGAACCGGGACCAGGGGGCCTCTTCCCCCACCAGGCGGCGGGCTTGGGGGGCTTGGTTTGCGGGTAGAAAACTCACCAAAGTGACCTAAAATAGAACCGGGCTAGGCGGCATGTTCCCCCACCAGGCGGCGGGCTTGGGGGGCTTGGTTTGCGGGTAGAAAACTCACCAAAGTGTCCTAAAATAGAACCGGGACCAGGGGGCATGTTCCCCCACCAGGCGGCGGGCTTGGGGGGCTTGGTTTGCGGGTAGAAAACTCACCAAAGTGTCCTAAAATAGAACCGGGACCAGGGGGCATCTTCCCCCACCAGGCGGCGGGCTTGGGGGGCTTGGTTTGCGGGTAGAAAACTCACCAAAGTGTCCTAAAATAGAACCGGGACCAGGGGGCATGTTCCCCCACCAGGCGGCGGGCTTGGGGGGCTTGGTTTGCGGGTAGAAAACTCACCAAAGTGTCCTAAAATAGAACCAGGACCAGGGGGCATGTTCCCCCACCAGGCGGCGGGCTTGGGGGGCTTGGTTTGCGGGTAGAAAACTCACCAAAGTATCGGCAAAATAGAACCAGGGAAGGGGGGGATGTCGGTCACAAGGTGCCCGAGTCAGAGAACCAGGAAAACGGACATAAATCCAGAAAACCTCGGTGTCTGACTGCTCCTCAAAAAGTGGTCTTTTTGATGTCACGAGCGCAACCACCTAGAGGTTAATGGGGAGGGATGGTGTGAGCGCAAACGGATTTTTCCTAAGTGTGACTGCTCCTCAAAAAGTGGTCTTTTTGATGTCACGAGCGCAACCACCTAGAGGTTAATGGGGAGGGATGGTGTGAGCGCAAACGGATTTTTCCCAAGTGTGACTGCTCCTCAAAAAGTGGTCTTTTTGATGTCACGAGCGCAACCACCTAGAGGTTAATAGGGAGCGAGTACAACAGGGGAGGGAGTGAATGGGCTCGGACTGTGGCCGAGCCTGGTGCCTCAAAATCGGACAAGGTTGGACTGGAAGCCCGCTGAGAACTCTGGTTCTTTTGCCAGACGAAACGAATTTTTTCCGAGTGTGACTGCTCTGCAAAAAGTGGTCTTTTTGATGTCACGAGCGCAACCACCTAGAGGTTAATGGGGAGGGAGTGGAAAAAACGACAAAGTGTTGAGCTCCGGACCGGGATGGCGGGCGACTCGAGCGGTCATGCCCGACTTTGAGACACTTTGTCGCGGTCATGCGAGCGACCTCCACTGCTCCCCGGAGGTGCCCCGGACCGGGTTGGCGGGTGACTCGAGCGGTCGTGCCCGACTTTGAGACACTTTGTCGCGGTCATGCGGGCGTCCTCCGCCGGTCCCCGGAGGTGCCCCGGACCGGGTTGGCGGGTGACTCGAGCGGTCATGCCCGACTTTGAGACACTTTGTCGCGGTCATGCGGGCGTCCTCCGCCGGTCCCCGGAGGTGCCCCGGACCGGGTTGGCGGGTGACTCGAGCGGTCGTGCCCGACTTTGAGACACTTTGTCGCGGTCATGCGGGCGTCCTCCGCCGGTCCCCGGAGGTGCCCCGGACCGGGTTGGCGGGTGACTCGAGCGGTCGTGCCCGACTTTGAGACACTTTGTCGCGGTCATGCGGGCGTCCTCCGCCGGTCCCCGGAGGTGCCCCGGACCGGGTTGGCGGGTGACTCGAGCGGTCATGCCCGACTTTGAGACACTTTGTCGCGGTCATGCGGGCCTCCTCCGCCGGTCCCTGGAGGTGCCCCGGACCGGGTTGGCGGGTGACTCGAACGGTCATGCCCGACTTTGAGACACTTTGTCGCGGTCATGCGGGCGTCCTCCGCCGGTCCCTGGAGGTGCCCCGGACCGGGTTGGCGGGTGACTCGAGCGGTCGTGCCCGACTTTGAGACACTTTGTCGCGGTCATGCGAGCGACCTCCGCCGGTCCCCGGAGGTTCCCCGGACCGGGTTGGCGGGTGACTCGAACGGTCGTGCCCGACTTTGAGACACTTTGTCGCGGTCATGCGGGCGTCCTCCGCCGGTCCCTGGAGGTGCCCCGGACCGGGTTGGCGGGTGACTCGAGCGGTCGTGCCCGACTTTGAGACACTTTGTCGCGGTCATGCGGGCGTCCTCCGCCGGTCCCTGGAGGTGCCCCGGACCGGGTTGGCGGGTGACTCGAGCGGTCATGCCCGACTTTGAGACACTTTGTCGCGGTCATGCGGGCGTCCTCCGCCGGTCCCTGGAGGTGCCCCGGAAAGGGTTGGCGGGTGACTCGAGCGGTCATGCCCGACTTTGAGACACTTTGTCGCGGTCATGCGGGCGTCCTCCGCCGGTCCCTGGAGGTGCCCCGGACCGGGTTGGCGGGTGACTCGAGCGGTCGTGCCCGACTTTGAGACACTTTGTCGCGGTCATGCGGGCGTCCTCCGCCGGTCCCTGGAGGTGCCCCGGACCGGGTTGGCGGGTGACTCGAGCGGTCATGCCCGACTTTGAGACACTTTGCCGCGGTCATGCGGGCGACCTCCGCCGGTCCCTGGAGGTGCCCCGGACCGGGTTGGCGGGTGACTCGAGCGGTCGTGCCCGACTTTGAGACACTTTGCCGCGGTCATGCGGGCGACCTCCGCCGGTCCCTGGATGGCGGGCTCCAGTGAGGTCGGCGGGGGAAGGCTCGGGCTGAGGCCGACTTCGGTGCCTCAAAGTCGGACAAGGTTGGATTGGAAGTCCGCTGTGTTGAGGACCAGTGGCATTCGGCGGTGGAACGCTCAGAACTTGGCCGACATCGGTGCCTCAACGTCGGACAAGGTTGGAGTGGATGACCGCTGATAACTCTGGTTCTTTTGCCAGACGAAAGAAATTTTTCCCGAGTGTGACTGCTCTGAAAAAAGTGGTCTTTTTGATGTCACGAGCGCAACCACCTAGAGGTTAATAGGGAGGCACCATAACAGGAGAGGGAGTGAAAAGGCTCGGAGGGTGGCCGAGCCTGGTGCCTCAAAATCGGACAAGGTTGGAGTGGATGACCGCTGAAAACTCTGGTTCTTTTGCCAGACGAAAGAAATTTTTCCCGAGTGTGACTGCTCTGAAAAAAGTGGTCTTTTTGATGTCACGAGCGCAACCACCTAGAGGTTAATAGGGAGGCACCATAACAGGAGAGGGAGTGAAAAGGCTCGGACGGTGGCCGAGCCTGGTGCCTCAAAATCGGACAAGGTTGGAGTGGATGACCGCTGAAAACTCTGGTTCTTTTGCCAGACGAAAGAAATTTTTCCCGAGTGTGACTGCTCTGAAAAAAGTGGTCTTTTTGATGTCACGAGCGCAACCACCTAGAGGTTAATAGGGAGGCACCATAACAGGAGAGGGAGTGAAAAGGCTCGGAGGGTGGCCGAGCCTGGTGCCTCAAAATCGGACAAGGTTGGAGTGGATGACCGCTGAAAACTCTGGTTCTTTTGCCAGACGAAATAAATTTTTCCCGAGTGTGACTGCTCTGCAAAAAGTGGTCTTTTTGATGTCACGAGCGCAACCACCTAGAGGTTAATAGGGAGGCACCATAACAGGAGAGGGAGTGAAAAGGCTCGGAGGGTGGCCGAGCCTGGTGCCTCAAAATCGGACAAGGTTGGAGTGGATGACCGCTGAAAACTCTGGTTCTTTTGCCAGACGAAATAAATTTTTTCCGAGTGTGACTGCTCCTCAAAAAGTGGTCTTTTTGATGTCACGAGCGCAACCACCTAGAGGTTAATAGGGAGGCACCATAACAGGAGAGGGAGTGAAAAGGCTCGGAGGGTGGCCGAGCCTGGTGCCTCAAAGTCGGACAAGGTTGGAGTGGATGACCGCTGAAAACTCTGGTTCTTTTGCCAGACGAAAGAAATTTTTTCCGAGTGTGACTGCTCTGCAAAAAGTGGTCTTTTTGATGTCACGAGCGCAACCACCTAGAGGTTAATAGGGAGGCACCATAACAGGAGAGGGAGTGAAAAGGCTCGGAGGGTGGCCGAGCCTGGTGCCTCAAAATCGGACAAGGTTGGAGTGGATGACCGCTGAAAACTCTGGTTCTTTTGCCTGACGAAAGAAATTTTTTCCGAGTGT
>NW_028258769.1:17500-25000 GCF_982586985.1 Callionymus lyra
GATGGGGAACCAGGGGCCTGGGGAGCCTCCTCCTGCGGGGATGGAGAACCAAGGGGCCTGGGGAGCCTCCTCCTGCGGGCATGGAGAACATGGGGGCCTGGGGAGCCTCCTCCTGCGGGCATGGAGAACCAGGGGCCTGGGGAGCCTCCTCCTGCGGGGATGGAGAACCAGGGGGCCTGGGGAGCCTCCTCCTGCGGGGATGGAGAACCAGGGGGCCTGGGGAGCCTCCTCCTGCGGGGATGGAGAACCAGGGGGCCTGGGGAGCCTCCTACTGCGGGGATGGAGAACCAGGGGCCTGGGGAGCCTCCTCCTGCGGGGATGGAGAACCAGGGGGCCTGGGGAGCCTCCTCCTGCGGGGATGGAGAACCAGGGGGCCTGGGGAGCCTCCTCCTGCGGGGATGGAGAACCAGGGGCCTGGGGAGCCTCCTCCTGCGGGCATGGAGAACCAGGGGGCCTGGGGAGCCTCCTCCTGCGGGGATGGGGAACCAGGGGGCCTGGGGAGCCTCCTCCTGCACCAGGGGGCCTGGGGAGCCTCCTCCTGCGGGGATGGGGAACCAGGGGGCCTGGGGAGCCTCCTCCTGCGGTGATGGGGAACCATGGGGCCTGGGGAGCCTCCTCCTGCGGGGATGGGGAACCAGGGGGCCTGGGGAGCCTCCTCCTGCGGGGATGGGGAACCAGGGGCCTGGGGAGCCTCCTCCTGCGGTGATGGGGAACCATGGGGCCTGGGGAGCCTCCTCCTGCGGGGATGGGGAACCAGGGGGCCTGGGGAGCCTCCTCCTGCGGGGATGGGGAACCAGGGGCCTGGGGAGCCTCCTCCTGCACCAGGGGGCCTGGGGAGCCTCCTCCTGCGGGGATGGGGAACCAGGGGGCCTGGGGAGCCTCCTCCTGCGGGGATGGGGAACCAGGGGCCTGGGGAACATTTTCAACACTTTGGGGCATTTCACAAGCGCTTCCCTCGCTTACGGCCACACCACCCTGAATGAGCCCGATCTCGTCTGATCTCGGAAGCCAAGCAGGGTCGGGCCCAGTTAGTACTTGGATGGGAGACCGCCTGGGAATACTGGGTGCTGTAAGCATTTTTTTTTGCCATTATTTGTGGGTAGAAAAGTGAGAAAAGTGACCTAAAATAGAACCGGGACTAGCAGGCAGTTCCCCCCACCAGGCGGCGGCATTTGGGGCATTATTTGTGGGTCAGAAAGTGAGAAAAGTGACCTAAAATAGAACCGGGACTAGGCGGCAGTTCCCCCCACCAGGCGGCGGCATTTGGGGCATTATTTGTGGGTAAGAAAGTGAGAAAAGTGACCTAAAATAGAACCGGGACTAGGCGGCAGTTCCCCCCACCAGGCGGCGGCATTTGGGGCATTATTTGTGGGTCAGAAAGTGAGAAAAGTGACCTAAAATAGAACCGGGACTAGGCGGCAGTTCCCCCCACCAGGCGGCGGCATTTGGGGCATTATTTGTGGGTCAGAAAGTGAGAAAAGTGACCTAAAATAGAACCGGGACTAGGCGGCAGTTCCCCCCACCAGGCGGCGGCATTTGGGGCATTATTTGTGGGTAAGAAAGTGAGAAAAGTGACCTAAAATAGAACCGGGACTAGGCGGCAGTTCCCCCCACCAGGCGGCGGCATTTGGGGCATTATTTGTGGGTAAGAAAGTGAGAAAAGTGACCTAAAATAGAACCGGGACTAGGCGGCAGTTCCCCCCACCAGGCGGCGGCATTTGGGGCATTATTTGTGGGTCAGAAAGTGAGAAAAGTGACCTAAAATAGAACCGGGACTAGGCGGCAGTTCCCCCCACCAGGCGGCGGCATTTGGGGCATTATTTGTGGGTCAGAAAGTGAGAAAAGTGACCTAAAATAGAACCGGGACTAGGCGGCAGTTCCCCCCACCAGGCGGCGGCATTTGGGGCATTATTTGTGGGTCAGAAAGTGAGAAAAGTGACCTAAAATAGAACCGGGACTAGGCGGCAGTTCCCCCCACCAGGCGGCGGCATTTGGGGCATTATTTGTGGGTCAGAAAGTGAGAAAAGTGACCTAAAATAGAACCGGGACTAGGCGGCAGTTCCCCCCACCAGGCGGCGGCATTTGGGGCATTATTTGTGGGTCAGAAAGTGAGAAAAGTGACCTAAAATAGAACCGGGACTAGGCGGCAGTTCCCCCCACCAGGCGGCGGCATTTGGGGCATTATTTGTGGGTAAGAAAGTGAGAAAAGTGACCTAAAATAGAACCGGGACTAGGCGGCAGTTCCCCCCACCAGGCGGCGGCATTTGGGGCATTATTTGTGGGTAAGAAAGTGAGAAAAGTGACCTAAAATAGAACCGGGACTAGGCGGCAGTTCCCCCCACCAGGCGGCGGCATTTGGGGCATTATTTGTGGGTCAGAAAGTGAGAAAAGTGACCTAAAATAGAACCGGGACTAGGCGGCAGTTCCCCCCACCAGGCGGCGGCATTTGGGGCATTATTTGTGGGTCAGAAAGTGAGAAAAGTGACCTAAAATAGAACCGGGACTAGGCGGCAGTTCCCCCCACCAGGCGGCGGCATTTGGGGCATTATTTGTGGGTCAGAAAGTGAGAAAAGTGACCTAAAATAGAACCGGGACTAGGCGGCAGTTCCCCCCACCAGGCGGCGGCATTTGGGGCATTATTTGTGGGTAAGAAAGTGAGAAAAGTGACCTAAAATAGAACCGGGACTAGGCGGCAGTTCCCCCCACCAGGCGGCGGCATTTGGGGCATTATTTGTGGGTCAGAAAGTGAGAAAAGTGACCTAAAATAGAACCGGGACTAGGCGGCAGTTCCCCCACCAGATGGCGGCATTTGGGGACCCGTAGTGTGGGCAGAAAACTCACCAAAGTGACTTAAAATAGAACCGGTGCAGGCGGCATGTTCCCCCACCAGATGGCGGCATTTGGGGACCCGTAGTGTGGGTAGAAAACTCACCAAAGTGACTTAAAATAGAACCGGTGCAGGCGGCATGTTCCCCCACCAGATGGCGGCATTTGGGGACCCGTAGTGTGGGTAGAAAACTCACCAAAGTGACTTAAAATAGAACCGGTGCAGGCGGCATGTTCCCCCACCAGATGGCGGCATTTGGGGAGCCGTAGTGTGGGCAGAAAACTCACCAAAGTGACTTAAAATAGAACCGGTGCAGGCGGCATGTTCCCCCACCAGATGGCGGCATTTGGGGACCCGTAGTGTGGGCAGAAAACTCACCAAAGTGACTTAAAATAGAACCGGTGCAGGCGGCATGTTCCCCCACCAGATGGCGGCATTTGGGGACCCGTAGTGTGGGCAGAAAACTCACCAAAGTGACTTAAAATAGAACCGGTGCAGGCGGCATGTTCCCCCACCAGATGGCGGCATTTGGGGACCCGTAGTGTGGGCAGAAAACTCACCAAAGTGACTTAAAATAGAACCGGTGCAGGCGGCATGTTCCCCCACCAGATGGCGGCATTTGGGGACCTGCAGTGTGGGTAGAAAACTCACCAAAGTGTCCTAAAATAGAACCGGGACCAGGGGGCCTCTTCCCCCACCAGGTGGCGGGCTTGGGGGGCTTGGTTTCCGGGTAGAAAACTCACCAAAGTGTCCTAAAATAGAACCGGGACCAGGGGGCATGTTCCCCCACCAGGCGGCGGGCTTGGGGGGCTTGGTTTGCGGGTAGAAAACTCACCAAAGTGTCCTAAAATAGAACCAGGACCAGGGGGCATGTTCCCCCACCAGGCGGCGGGCTTGGGGGGCTTGGTTTGCGGGTAGAAAACTCACCAAAGTGTCCTAAAATAGAACCGGGACCAGGGGGCCTCTTCCCCCACCAGGCGGCGGGCTTGGGGGGCTTGGTTTGCGGGTAGAAAACTCACCAAAGTGACCTAAAATAGAACCGGGCTAGGCGGCATGTTCCCCCACCAGGCGGCGGGCTTGGGGGGCTTGGTTTGCGGGTAGAAAACTCACCAAAGTGTCCTAAAATAGAACCGGGACCAGGGGGCATGTTCCCCCACCAGGCGGCGGGCTTGGGGGGCTTGGTTTGCGGGTAGAAAACTCACCAAAGTGTCCTAAAATAGAACCGGGACCAGGGGGCATCTTCCCCCACCAGGCGGCGGGCTTGGGGGGCTTGGTTTGCGGGTAGAAAACTCACCAAAGTGTCCTAAAATAGAACCGGGACCAGGGGGCATGTTCCCCCACCAGGCGGCGGGCTTGGGGGGCTTGGTTTGCGGGTAGAAAACTCACCAAAGTGTCCTAAAATAGAACCAGGACCAGGGGGCATGTTCCCCCACCAGGCGGCGGGCTTGGGGGGCTTGGTTTGCGGGTAGAAAACTCACCAAAGTATCGGCAAAATAGAACCAGGGAAGGGGGGGATGTCGGTCACAAGGTGCCCGAGTCAGAGAACCAGGAAAACGGACATAAATCCAGAAAACCTCGGTGTCTGACTGCTCCTCAAAAAGTGGTCTTTTTGATGTCACGAGCGCAACCACCTAGAGGTTAATGGGGAGGGATGGTGTGAGCGCAAACGGATTTTTCCTAAGTGTGACTGCTCCTCAAAAAGTGGTCTTTTTGATGTCACGAGCGCAACCACCTAGAGGTTAATGGGGAGGGATGGTGTGAGCGCAAACGGATTTTTCCCAAGTGTGACTGCTCCTCAAAAAGTGGTCTTTTTGATGTCACGAGCGCAACCACCTAGAGGTTAATAGGGAGCGAGTACAACAGGGGAGGGAGTGAATGGGCTCGGACTGTGGCCGAGCCTGGTGCCTCAAAATCGGACAAGGTTGGACTGGAAGCCCGCTGAGAACTCTGGTTCTTTTGCCAGACGAAACGAATTTTTTCCGAGTGTGACTGCTCTGCAAAAAGTGGTCTTTTTGATGTCACGAGCGCAACCACCTAGAGGTTAATGGGGAGGGAGTGGAAAAAACGACAAAGTGTTGAGCTCCGGACCGGGATGGCGGGCGACTCGAGCGGTCATGCCCGACTTTGAGACACTTTGTCGCGGTCATGCGAGCGACCTCCACTGCTCCCCGGAGGTGCCCCGGACCGGGTTGGCGGGTGACTCGAGCGGTCGTGCCCGACTTTGAGACACTTTGTCGCGGTCATGCGGGCGTCCTCCGCCGGTCCCCGGAGGTGCCCCGGACCGGGTTGGCGGGTGACTCGAGCGGTCATGCCCGACTTTGAGACACTTTGTCGCGGTCATGCGGGCGTCCTCCGCCGGTCCCCGGAGGTGCCCCGGACCGGGTTGGCGGGTGACTCGAGCGGTCGTGCCCGACTTTGAGACACTTTGTCGCGGTCATGCGGGCGTCCTCCGCCGGTCCCCGGAGGTGCCCCGGACCGGGTTGGCGGGTGACTCGAGCGGTCGTGCCCGACTTTGAGACACTTTGTCGCGGTCATGCGGGCGTCCTCCGCCGGTCCCCGGAGGTGCCCCGGACCGGGTTGGCGGGTGACTCGAGCGGTCATGCCCGACTTTGAGACACTTTGTCGCGGTCATGCGGGCCTCCTCCGCCGGTCCCTGGAGGTGCCCCGGACCGGGTTGGCGGGTGACTCGAACGGTCATGCCCGACTTTGAGACACTTTGTCGCGGTCATGCGGGCGTCCTCCGCCGGTCCCTGGAGGTGCCCCGGACCGGGTTGGCGGGTGACTCGAGCGGTCGTGCCCGACTTTGAGACACTTTGTCGCGGTCATGCGAGCGACCTCCGCCGGTCCCCGGAGGTTCCCCGGACCGGGTTGGCGGGTGACTCGAACGGTCGTGCCCGACTTTGAGACACTTTGTCGCGGTCATGCGGGCGTCCTCCGCCGGTCCCTGGAGGTGCCCCGGACCGGGTTGGCGGGTGACTCGAGCGGTCGTGCCCGACTTTGAGACACTTTGTCGCGGTCATGCGGGCGTCCTCCGCCGGTCCCTGGAGGTGCCCCGGACCGGGTTGGCGGGTGACTCGAGCGGTCATGCCCGACTTTGAGACACTTTGTCGCGGTCATGCGGGCGTCCTCCGCCGGTCCCTGGAGGTGCCCCGGAAAGGGTTGGCGGGTGACTCGAGCGGTCATGCCCGACTTTGAGACACTTTGTCGCGGTCATGCGGGCGTCCTCCGCCGGTCCCTGGAGGTGCCCCGGACCGGGTTGGCGGGTGACTCGAGCGGTCGTGCCCGACTTTGAGACACTTTGTCGCGGTCATGCGGGCGTCCTCCGCCGGTCCCTGGAGGTGCCCCGGACCGGGTTGGCGGGTGACTCGAGCGGTCATGCCCGACTTTGAGACACTTTGCCGCGGTCATGCGGGCGACCTCCGCCGGTCCCTGGAGGTGCCCCGGACCGGGTTGGCGGGTGACTCGAGCGGTCGTGCCCGACTTTGAGACACTTTGCCGCGGTCATGCGGGCGACCTCCGCCGGTCCCTGGATGGCGGGCTCCAGTGAGGTCGGCGGGGGAAGGCTCGGGCTGAGGCCGACTTCGGTGCCTCAAAGTCGGACAAGGTTGGATTGGAAGTCCGCTGTGTTGAGGACCAGTGGCATTCGGCGGTGGAACGCTCAGAACTTGGCCGACATCGGTGCCTCAACGTCGGACAAGGTTGGAGTGGATGACCGCTGATAACTCTGGTTCTTTTGCCAGACGAAAGAAATTTTTCCCGAGTGTGACTGCTCTGAAAAAAGTGGTCTTTTTGATGTCACGAGCGCAACCACCTAGAGGTTAATAGGGAGGCACCATAACAGGAGAGGGAGTGAAAAGGCTCGGAGGGTGGCCGAGCCTGGTGCCTCAAAATCGGACAAGGTTGGAGTGGATGACCGCTGAAAACTCTGGTTCTTTTGCCAGACGAAAGAAATTTTTCCCGAGTGTGACTGCTCTGAAAAAAGTGGTCTTTTTGATGTCACGAGCGCAACCACCTAGAGGTTAATAGGGAGGCACCATAACAGGAGAGGGAGTGAAAAGGCTCGGACGGTGGCCGAGCCTGGTGCCTCAAAATCGGACAAGGTTGGAGTGGATGACCGCTGAAAACTCTGGTTCTTTTGCCAGACGAAAGAAATTTTTCCCGAGTGTGACTGCTCTGAAAAAAGTGGTCTTTTTGATGTCACGAGCGCAACCACCTAGAGGTTAATAGGGAGGCACCATAACAGGAGAGGGAGTGAAAAGGCTCGGAGGGTGGCCGAGCCTGGTGCCTCAAAATCGGACAAGGTTGGAGTGGATGACCGCTGAAAACTCTGGTTCTTTTGCCAGACGAAATAAATTTTTCCCGAGTGTGACTGCTCTGCAAAAAGTGGTCTTTTTGATGTCACGAGCGCAACCACCTAGAGGTTAATAGGGAGGCACCATAACAGGAGAGGGAGTGAAAAGGCTCGGAGGGTGGCCGAGCCTGGTGCCTCAAAATCGGACAAGGTTGGAGTGGATGACCGCTGAAAACTCTGGTTCTTTTGCCAGACGAAATAAATTTTTTCCGAGTGTGACTGCTCCTCAAAAAGTGGTCTTTTTGATGTCACGAGCGCAACCACCTAGAGGTTAATAGGGAGGCACCATAACAGGAGAGGGAGTGAAAAGGCTCGGAGGGTG